>NC_041391.1:157299372-157338549 GCF_002162155.2 Triticum dicoccoides
GGGGGGGGAGAGGAGGAGCCTAGGGCTGGCAATGGCTGGGGGAGAGGAAAGTTTCGGGGCTATGCCCTCTACGCACATGACACATGACCAAATCCCATGTCGGCAGGCCTCCATGGGTGAGTGTGACCGTTTCAGGAAGGCACCCTTGTTTATAGCATTATGAAATAAATCTTGCACTAACATTATTCTAAAGCTGCAAAACTTGTTTTTTGCAAAAAGGTTTAAGATCATATATTAAGTATCACATGTCCTTACAAACACACATTTACAAGAAAGTAGAAATACATATACATTTTTGAAGATGCCGAAGTCTTGTTCTTGCTGCATCCACCGTCGGCACGCCATGAGCATGGCTCAATGCCCGTCTCTGGTCATCGACCTCGGCCACCAACTTTATAGACGACTAAGATTTTAAATTTTACAAGCTACGAGAACTAAACTTAAAACTTGCGGGCGTCTCAAGGGGGGAAAAGCGGTGTTAACACCTGATGGAAATGAAGACCATTCACAGCATCAGCAAAGCAGCAAAGGCAGCGTTCACAGCAACCCAGATGGGCACCACCTCGCCGGGCCCCCTCCCTGCCGTGCCGCCGGACAGCGGCTCGTAGTACGACGGTGGTATTTGTGGGAGGCCGCGGCCGCCGGCCGCGCGCCACGGTGACGTCGAACCGCATCCCCCTCCGGCAGTGCTCCCCCTCGCCGGCGTCCGAGAAGAAGTAGTTTGCGCCCTCCGCAGCTAGCATCACCGTCAAGAAGGCCTCCTCTGCCTTCCACCCGCCACCGATGGCGCCATCGTCGTAGCCGCAGAGCTTGTATACCGTAGCGTTAGTCGTGTGCACGACCTTGTTATCCGTGCGGGTCCTGAAGCCTGTAAATGCACGACGAGATGATCATGTGACCAACATGATCCCAGAAATGTGGGCAATTCGTGCTAGATTCGCACCGAATTCAGTTGTTCCGAACAGAGCCTAAGAAGATTTGGAGTTGCCCCTGCACGTCAAAGGCAAAGGAAATGCAGTGAAAGAAGACATACTCAGGTAGTCGCCGAGGTAGAAGGTGCGGTTGGCTGCCCAGGCCGAGTAGTTGGCCGCCGAGGCATTCGCCTTGCCGTCAAACAGCCACCCGGCACCGTCGCCGACGGTGTGGTTCGTGCCGACGCCGTCGTGTTCCGGCTCGCCGTCACATTGCCTGAAGCTGCCTTGACTGTTGGGGAGACGGCACCGAGGAGTAATCCTACTGCCATGGACGTTGCCACAAGATAACTCATGGCATGCATCATGGGAGGAAATCGCTGATGCCTAAGCTGCTACAGCCTATGTTCGTACTCGACTGTTAAGTTGCTGATAAGTCTTGTACTAATCTGGTTGTAAACTGACATGGTTACCATTGTGGCGCATGATTATTTTTTCGGATGTCAACGGTGTATGCTGCGGCATCCAGATGGGGTCGGCGCCGTCCTGATTACTGATGCAGGAACCTAAGGTACTCATGCATGGCCGGTGATGAGATCCAAACACAGGTACTTTAAATAACTGTTGCTAGTGTATATGTCTGAATTGCCTGGACCTTTGGCGTCCTAAGTTTTTTAATGGCAAATACTACCAATGTATCTATACCTTATTATTAATAAAAGAAATTGTTATTCTTAATCCGTCATGCTACTTTGTAGAAACCCCTGATGTTCTCTGACATTAAACCCGCAGTACATATTAAATGTTTTTTTAAATACCCATATCTTTTAAACCGTAACTCCAAATTTAACATATTATATGTGGAATTTGATTAGAAAATTATGTAGAATCTAAATATGATGTTATTTTACCTGTTAACAATTTTAAAAAATTATCTAGGCTGCAATGTTAATCAACAATGCATTATCCGTCATTTTTTCATACCAGTACTAATTCAGATTGAAGATGAACACCTCAGCAAAATCAGGATTTAACAGCAGATTGAAGATAAATTTGTTAGAGACACCAATAAATAAGGACATGCATGACAAAAAATAAAAGGACCCAATAAAGATGGGATGTCCGGTATAAAATAAACAAATAAAAAATGCAGAGGAGATTCGATAAAGATGAGATGTTGCGCTATTCTCCTATATATAAGAAGAAGAAAAGGAGGACATGCATGAAAAAAAAGTAAAAAGGAGGCATGCATGACAACAAATAAATTAAAAGACAAGTTTGATAAGAAATAAATAGTGATGAAACAGGGACCAATACATATGACATGTATGGTAAGAAATAGTGAGTGAATAGGGCACAATTACCTGTCAACAGGAGGCCATAAAAAATGTTCTTTTCCAGACAGAAAAAACCTTTTTTTATAATTAAAAAATCCTGTATTCTTTTATCAACCTTTTTAACTCTTCATGTATTTAAGAAATAGCTACAAATTCTCAGATTACAAAACACTTTTTGTAAACTAAGAGCATGTGGTATTTTTTTCTCCCCTTGCAACGCACGGGCCTTTTTGCTATTCTTTCTTAAAGCATCTGCCATAAATGATGTAGATGCAAAAATACTAACTTTTGCAACTGCGGGGCCTAAAAAACCCACCTCCAATAGATGACATACATATAAAAATAGAATTTACATCTCTGCCTCCCGAAGATGTAACATACAACACCTCAAGATGCAAATTTGCATCTCCACCTACAGGAGATGTAAAAATGGCACCCATGCGCTAACCGCCAACCGTCGTTTCATTCTTCCCCCAACCCAATCTTCTTCCTCCCGTTGTCGTCGCCCCACGCCAGATCCGCCCGCTACACCACCCCCGTCGCCGCACGCCGCAAATAGGTCGTTTTTCTGCCGCCGTCGTGTTTGTCGTCGCCACAACCACCACCCAACCCCCGACCACCCGCATAGCCACCACCGCATCGCCGCCCCGCCCGCAGCCCCATGAGTCAGCCGTATTTGCCGCTCCACCGCCACCGCCCGATTCGTCATCGTCGCCGACGTGTCTGCCATCACCGCAACCACCACCCGGCCGCAAAGCACCTGCCCAGTAACCACCGCCGCGCCCGCAGCCTCGCGAATCAGTTGTTTTTTCTTCGCTGTCGCCCGGTTCGTCCGGCGCCACCCGTTGCCGACATGGCATCGAAGAAACTCAGCGTGCGGGCGAAGCCGTCCGACCGCTTCAGCGACGAGTTCTCCGACGCCGGCCGTCGCTTCTTGCTCCGCACCTGCTCCATTGTTGACAAGGCCGCGCGTGGTGGTGTGGTGGTGTGGCGTGCCGGGGGCCGAAGACAGACCTCAACTTCCTGAAGACCGAACCAGGGCAGATGCGGAGTTCCTCGTGCCAGAGGGCATTCAGATGGATAAGATACCGACGAAGAAGACGAAGAAGAGGACGGTCATTGTCGTTGGTCCCGGCGATAGCGACGAGGCGTCGATGGCGAGCTTCACGCGGGAGCAACCGGAGTATGTTCAAGTCGAGCAGGAGTACTTCTGGAAGCGCGAGGCCGAGCAGAAGGAGGAGGATGATGTCGGCCCCTCGACGGTGATCCCCGTTGAGTCCTCGGAGGAGGACGGCGAGGAGTTCTGGGGTCCCTCAGATGAGGAAGACGAGGAGTACTAGATGCCCTCGGACGACGAGTAGTTTGGATTAGTTGTAGTAGTCGTTTACTTTATGTTCTTAATTAAAACTATGAAATGAAGTACTGTTGAAGTTTCTAGTTTTTACATCTCCACTTTGCATAACCTATTGGATTTGTTATTTTACATTTTCAAATACATTATCTGTTGGAGGTGCCTCTTCTTTGAAGATGTAAAATGCACTTTTTAGAGATGTAATTTTTTACATCTCCAAATTTACATCTTTTATTGGAGATGCTCTTAGACCCTCAATGAAGAATTACATGTGATGGAGTTTACGCCTTTTTCTTAGGGATATGAGCCGTCTTAGTGGTAGTTCATGTAAATTTCCTGGTTTTTCAGATTTTTTTTTTAAAACTAGGGTTTTCCAGATCTGTGAAGGGGGAGAAATGCTACACGTACGGGAGGCTTACGGGGTTTCTATGAGTTGATTGGAAAGCAATGTCACGTGGAAGATTGTGGTTGGATTTGAGGAGCAATAATACATGCACGAGTGGATTATTACTGAATTTTACGAGTATTCTTAGCTAGGATATATTGATTGAAAGAAAAGGTGATGATGGCCCCACACCCTTGAAAATCAGTGGCGTGGCGATTAGTTAACGAAGGAATATTGTATTACTCCGTTGGTCTCCTACTACGGGCATTCTACGCTTCACGGATCTGACTCCGTGCAGTTGGACCGTTCGAGCCGGCTGTGTGCACCGCCGGAGTAGACCACCTTCCAACGGGCTCTTAGTAGTATGGTTGCTCGTCACGACTCAAAGACAACCATCTTTATTTGAGAGACTAATTATGGACGCACTTTCCCCACACGACCTCCTCCCAGGCGGCTCGCGCGGGCCAATCCGCAGGGCCACCAAACCCTAGCAAAAAAGCTAGCGGATCTCCCTCCTCAGGCCGCTGCCGCCGCCAGCGCCGGCGGTGGCGGCCGCGCTCATCCGTCGAAGGCGGCGGGTGAGGGTGGCGCGCCTCGATGGGCTCCCTTCGCACGGCGGTGGGACATCTGCTGGGCAGCGCATGCGGGGAGCGAATGGCGGCACGGAGATGCAGGGGTCTGCACCGGCGCACAGTAGGAGGCTTGGAGGAGCGGCGGAGCTCGGCGAGGTCGGTAGTGGAGGCGAGGAGGCGGGGTGGTGTGACGGCGCTGCCTGGCGGTGACGACGCGAGTCCCCGGGATCGGAGGCGGCGACGCGGAGGTGCTCTGCCAGGGAGAGCCCTGGCGAGCAGAGGTCGGCCGCCTCCGCGTCTGTGGGCGTGCCGTGGTGCTTCCCTGGTGGTTCCGATAGGTGGTGCTAGATTAACACAATTTGAGGTGGTAGATTAACACAATTTCAAGCATACACAATACAATTCAAGCAAGCATGCAAAGAGTATATGAGCAGCAAAAAGTAAAGCATGCAACTTACAAGAAAGTAAAAGGGATGGGATTGGAGTGTGCAAACGCAATTGGAGACACAGGGATTTTTGGTGTGGTTCTGATAGGTGGTGCTATCGTACATCCACGTTGATGGAGACTTCAACCCATGAAGGGTAACGATTGCGCGAGTCCATGGAGGGCTCCACCCACGAAGGGTCCACAAAGAAGCAACCTTGTCTATCCCACCATGGTCATCACCCACGAAGGAGTTGCCTCACTAGGATAGATCTTCACGAAGTAGGCGATCTCCTTACCCGTACAAACTCCTTGGTTCAACTCCACAATCTTGACGGAGGCTCCCAAGTGACACCTAACCAATCAAGGAGACACCACTCTCCAAAAGGTAATAGATGGTTGACACCTAACTCCACAATCTCCATTGTATCTACTTTTTCAAACACTTTTGCCCTTGTTTTGGACTCTAACCTGTATGATTTGAATGGAACTAAACCGGACTGACGCTGTTTTCAGCAGAATTGCCATGGTGTTGTTTTATGTGCAGAAAACAAAGGTTCTCGGAATGACCTGAAACTCCAAGGAATATCTTAGAATAAATAATAAAAAATCCTCGCCATAGATGAAGACCAGGGGGCCCACACCCTGTCCATGAGGGTGGGGGGCGCGCCCCTCCCCCCTGGGCGCGCCGCCCTACCTCGTGGGCCCCATGGTGGCCCTCCGACGCCAACTCCAACTCCATATATTCGCTTTCGGGGAGAAAAAAACCAGAGAGAAGAAATCATCGCATTTTACGATACGGAGCCGCCGCCAAGCCCTAATCTCTCTCGGGAGGGCTGATCTGGAGTCCGTTCGGGGCTCCGGAGAGGGAGATTCGTCGCTGTCGTCATCATCAACCATCCTCCATCACCAATTTCATGATGCCCACCGCTGTGCGTGAGTAATTGCACCGTAGGCTTGCTGGACGGTGATGGGTTGGATGAGATTTATCATGTAATCGAGTTAGTTTTGTTAGGGTTTGATCCCTAGTATCCATTATGTTCTGAGATTGATGTTGCTATGACTTTGCTATGCTTAATGCTTGTCACTAGGGCCCGAGTGCCATGATTTCAGATCTGAACCTATTATGTTTTCATGAATATATGTGTGTTCTAGATCCTATCTTGCAAGTCTATAGTCACCTACTACGTGTTATGATCCGGCAACCCCGAAGTGACAATAATCGGGACCACTCCCAGTGATGACCATAGTTTGAGGAGTTCATGCATTCACTATGTGCTAATGCTTTGTTCCGGTTCACTATTAAAAGGAGGCCTTAATGTCCCTTAGTTTCCAATATGACCCCGCTGCCACGGGAGGGTAGGACAAAAGATGTCATGCAAGTTCTTTTCCATAAGCACGTATGACTATTTACGGAATACATGCCTACATTACATTGATGAACTGGAGCTAGTTCTGTGTCACCCTATGTTATGACTGTTACATGATGAACCACATCCGGCATAATTATCCATCGCTAATCCGGTGCCTACGAGTTTTCCATATACTGGTTTACGCTTATTTACTTTTCCGTTGCTATTGTTACAATCACTACAAAATACCAAAAACATTACTTTTGATGTCTTTACTTTTGTTACCGTTACCACCACTATCATATTACTTTGCTACTAAACACCTTGCTGCAGATATTAAGTTTCCAGGTGTGGTTGAATTGACAACTTAGCTGCTAATACTTGAGAATATTCTTTGGCTCCCCTTGTGTCGAATTAACAAATTTGGGTTGAATACTCTACCCTCGAAAACTGTTGCGATCCCCTATACTTTTGTGGGTTATCAAGACCTTTTTCGGGCGCCATTGCCGGGGAGCATAGCTCTATTCTTTGAGTCACTTGGGATTTATATCTGCTGGACACTATGAAGAACTTGAAAGATGATCGAACTACTATTTTGCCCTCAACTACGAGGGGAGGTAAGGGACTGCCATCTAGCCTTGCACTAGATTCTCCTTCTGTTATGAGTAAGTTTGCGACACCTAAACCTACTACTGCTATTGATTCTGATATGTCGCATGTTATTGATGATGCCACTTCTGCTATGAATGATACTTATGATGAAACTACTTCTATGCTTGATACTACTATGCCACTTGGTGAATTTCTTGATGAGCAAATTGCTAGGTCTAGAGAAAGAGAAATTATTGAACCTGAACACGATGATGTTAGTGATGATGAACCTATGCCTGCTATTCCTGAGGGTTATCTTTTTAATGCTGAATCTATTGAAGCTATTCTTGCTTGCCAGGATAGTCTTGAACGTACGAGGTTGCTAGTTAAGTGGAGTAAAGAATCTTTTAGAGATAGGATGAGACCCGACCCTGCTTTTGCTACTTCACCTATCTGTGTTCCCGATCAGGATTATTATGATTTTTCTGTTGATCCAGGTATAATTACTTTGGTTGAATCTGAGCCTTTTTATGGCTATGAATCTGAAACTGTTCTGGCACATCTTCGTAAGTTAGATGATATAGCTGCCCTGTTTACTAATAATGAGAGATCGCCCTACCTTTATTTACTCAAGATTTTTCTGTTCTCATTAAAGGGTGAGGCTAAGAAATGGTTTAATTCTCTTGATCCTAGTTGTGTGCAAAGTCCCCAGGATATGATTTATTACTTCTCTGCTAAATATTTCCCAGCTCATAAGAAACAAGCTGCTTTGAGGGAAATATACAATTTTTTGCAAATTGAAGAAGAGAGTCTCCCACAAGCTTGGGGGAGGCTTCTCAAGTTACTTAATGCTTTGCCTGATCATCCTCTTAAGAAACCTGAAATATTTTATATCTTTTATAATGGACTAACCGATGCTTCCAGAGATTACCTGGATAGTTGTGCTGGTTCTCTTTTCAGGGAAAGAACACCGGATGACGCTGAAATTCTATTGAATAATATGTTGGCTAATGAAAATAATTGGGCACCTCCCGAGCTACCTCCTGAGCCAGTTCCTGAGCCAAGTACTGAGCCTATTCCTAAACCAACTCCGAAGAAGAGGGGTGTTCTATTTCTCAGCCCCGAAGATATGCAAGAGGCAAAGAAATCTATGAAAGAAAAAGGCATTAAAGCTGAAGATGTTAAGAATTTACCTCCTATTGAAGAAATACATGGTCTTAATTTACCGCCTGTTGAAGAAGTATATGATCTCAATTACTTATTTACTGAAGAACCTCCCGATATCCCGACACAGGTAGTAAAGGTAAATTCTCTCTTTAGGTATGATAAAGCTAAAGTCCCTCCTACTAAAATTGCTAGTCAGTACTTGGATGAGTTTGATGACTTTATGTTTAAGCAAGATGACTTTAATGATTATTTTGGTAGACAACTAAATCAGAATACCTTTATGATTAAACGCTTGAGTGATTATATGGCTAATATTAGAGGTGAACTTAAACTCGTTAGCAAACATGCTTCTATGGTTACCACTCAAGTAGAACAAGTACTTAAAGCTCAGAAAGAAGTGCTTGATGAAATGAATAGTAAGAAAAATGATTATGTTGTTAGAGTGGCTACTAGAACTGGTAGAATGACTCAGGAACCTTTGTATCCTGAAGGCCACCCTAAGAGAATCGACCAAGATTCTCAGAGAAATAATGTTGATATACCTAGTTCTTCTAAAAGGAAGAAAAAGAAAAATGATAGAACTGTGCAAACTTCTAGTGAACCTATCGCTGAACCACCTGAGAATCCAAATGATATCTCTGTTTCTGATGCTGAAACACAATCAGGTGATGAACATGAACCTAGTGGAAATGTTAATGATAATGTTCATGTTGATGCTCAACCTAGTAATGATAATGAAGTAGAAGTTGAACCCGTTGTTGATCTTGATAACCCACAACCAAGGAATCAACATTATGATAAAAGAGACTTTTTTGCTAGGAAACATGGTAAAGAAAGAGAACCATGGTTTCAGAAACCCATGCCTTTTCCTCCCAAACCATCCAAGAAAAAGGATGATGAGGATTTTGAGCGCTTTGCTGAAATGATTAGACCCATCTTTTTGCGTATGCGATTAACTGATGTGCTCAAAATAAATCCTTATGCTAAGTACATGAAGGATATCATTACTAATAAAAGAAAGATACCGGAAGCTGAAATTCCACCATGCTTGCTAATTATACTTTTAAGGGTGGAATACCAAAGAAACTTGGAGATCCAGGAGTACCTACTATACCATGCTCCATTAAAAGAAATTATGTTAAAACTGCTTTATGTGATCTTGGAGCCGGTGTTAGTGTTATGCCTCTCTCTTTATATCGTAGACTTTACTTGAATAAGTTGACACCTACTGAAATATCTTTGCAAATGGCTGATAAATCAACTGCTATACCTGTCGGTATTTGTGAGGATGTGCCTGTTGTAGTTGCGAACGTTACTATTTTAACGGACTTTGTTATTCTTGATATTCCCGATGATGATAGTATGTCTATTATTCTTGGAAGACCTTTTAACTGCAGGGGCTGTTATTGACTACAACAAAGGCAATGTCACTTTTCATGTTAATGGCAATGAGCACACGGTACATATTCCGAGGAAACAACCTCAAGTTTATAGTATCAACTCTATTGGAAAAGTTCCATCGATTATATTTGGAGGTTTTGAATTTCCTCTCCCTACTGTCAAGAAAAAGTATCATATTCTTATTGTTGGGGATTTTCATATCCCCGTTGAGGTAACTTAGTGTCATTTGAAATTTCTCCGGTTCCGAGATTATTCGGAATGAGTTTGTTAACAAGACTTGATAAACCTTGTTAGTGGGTTCATTATGATGATCACGAGATGGATGAAACTAGAAGCACAACTTTGTGTACCCTCTTTATATTTTCTGTTATTTAGTAGAAATAAAGTAAAATAATATTTTTCTGTCTGTTTCCTGACTTATCCGTGCAATATAAAAATATCTCGAAAATAAAAGTCCTCAGAATGCCATGCCAATTTAATATGATTTTTTCGGCAATATTTGAGAATTTACTGTGCAAAAATTACAAAGGGGGGGAGCTGCCACCTGGACACAAGGGTGGAGGGCGCGCCCTACCCCCTGGGCGCGCCCCCCTGCCTCGTGGGCCCACGGTGGCCCTCCTCCACTTATTCCTGCACCCATCTTCTTCCTCTGCCTCACACAAACCCGAAAAACCAACTCAAGCACGAGTTCCAGCCCCCGTTGCTGTGATTTTCGATCTCCTTGCTCAAAGCACCTCTCGCAAAACTGCTTGGGGAGATTGTTCCTTGGTATATGACTCCTCCATTGGTCTAATTAGTTTTTGTTCTAGTGCTTTATTCATTCCAAATTTGTGCTGCATAGGTGACCATGTTCTTGAGCTTGCATGTCAAATTTATATGGCTCTAAGTAGTTCCAATGCTTTACATAGGCCCTAGGCACTTGTGGGAGTTGTTGCTATTAATTTTATTGAAGTTGGTTCACTTTTATTTGAGGTTACTAAAAATTTCAGATTGTTTCAGAAATAATGAAGAGACTTTTGAGGGGCTCATCGAGCCGAAGCTCTAAGGAAAAACAAAAGGAAGAAGAGGAGAAGCCCAAATTTAATTTGCCTCACACCGCGGAGGTCCGGCCGTGTGAATGGCCTTCCGATGACTTCTTGAGGAGTGCCGGGATTTATGAGGATTTCTATCTATTAATTGAGAATGCCGGCCTCACCAACTTCCTCCGCGACCAGCGTCATCAGTATCTCTTAATCACAAATACTTTTGTGCAGAACTTCTACTTTTTCCCTAAGAAATCACCTCCAACAATAGAGTTCCATTTATATGATGTTGTTAAGGAGATGACATTAGCTGCATTTTGCGAGGTTTGTAAAATACCTTTTGAGGGTTCTATAGATGAACCACACCGTAATGAAGTGGAAGATTTTATTAACACTATCACTATGGGAGAAACCAGGAAGGTTTCTGATGCAAGAATTACTAGCATACATTTTCCTGTTTTACGCTACTTTGCCTTATTTGCTAGTCGTTGCTTGATTGGTCGCGGGAACTGTGGGAACCTTAGTATTCCTGATATTATCATTTTGTTCCATGGCTTATACCGCAATAACTCTATTAGTATGGGTGGAATTGTTGCTAGACGGTTAAGTCTGAACCGTACTAAGGGCCCCGTCTTTGGAGGCATTTATGCTTCCTGTCTAGCTGAATATTTTGAAATACCTATTAAGCATGAGGAGAAAGAAGAAACAGCGCTGCCCCGTGCTTATTTAGACTATAAGAGTATGCTAGCGCATGATTTTCTTGTTAAGAGTGGCGAAGGGGAGCTTAAATATAAATTGTACTTTGATAAACATCACCCTGAGACTATTACTTTGCCTGCTCCCTCTTTGTTTAACTTGTCTACAGGGCCTTACATTGTTCCGTGGGCGGCTGTTCAAGCCTATCGGAATCATGCACCAGCCCCGGAACCGGAGCCACAAGATGAGCCTCCACGAATGTCTGTTTATTCTTGGGATCCTGAGGCGGTTGCCAGCCAGTGGCAATCAGAGTCCTCTTCATCACATTGTGATCCCAACTATTCTGCGTCACAGTATGACCCCAGCTACACCTATGGGTATCCGCCAGGCTATCCCTTGCAATAGACCAACTTAGGCCAAAAGCCTAAGCTTGGGGGAGTACGTATTTCTCACCGACATTACATTTATGCTCACACACACTCATTGCTAGATGTTGGTGCTCATACTCTTTCACTGTAATATCCATGCTAGTTTATTTTCTTTTTTCCTGCTTTCTTCTTGTGTGTTTAATAAACCTTAAGAAAAACAAAAAAAATTAGTTAGTCTATTTTCCATGATTGTAGTAATAATTAAAAAGAAAACCTAAAAACATTTCCCGTTCTTCTTTCGCTTGTGGGGAGCTTTCCTTTGTAATTAGTTTATATTTCTTTTCCTTTCTTTGGGGGTCGAGAAGACTATATTGAAAATGCTTAGTGGCTCTCATATGCATTATTGTTTATCTAACTTAGAGCCCATATTACTTGTCTTCTCTCTTGAGTTGAATGCTTGCAGATTCCAGCTTAGTCCAATGCACGTGCACTCTTATTATTATTCACACTGTTCGGTCGTGCAAGTGAAAGGCAATAATGATGATATATGATGGACTTATTGGGATGAGAAAAGCTGGTATGAACTCGACCTCTCTTGTTTTTGTAAATATGATGATTCATCGTTCCTGATTCAGCTATTATGAAGTAAACATATTTGCAATGACATTTAGAGATTATAGTTGCTCGTGCCATGCTTGATTAGCTATGAGTTATAATGGTTTACCTTGCGTGCCAACATGCTATTAGAATGATTATGATGTGGTATGATGGGATGGTATCCTCCTTTAAATGCATTGAGTGACTCGACTTGGCACATGTTCACGCATGTAGTTGAATCCAATCAACATAGCCTTCATGATATTTATGTTCATGTTAGATTATATCCTACTCATGCTTGTATTCGGTGTAAATTAATTTTAATGCATGTTTACGACTGTTGTCGCTCTCTCAGTTGGTCGCTTCCCAGTCTTTTGCTATCCTTCACCTGTACTAAGCGGGAATACTGCTTGTGCATCCAAACTCCTTAAACCCCAAAGTTATTCCATATGAGTTCACTATACCTTCCTATATGCGGTATTTACCTGCCGTTCCAAGTAAATTTGTATGTGCCAAACTCTAAATCTTCAAATAAACATTCTGTTTTGCATGCTCGAATAGTTCATATGTCAACTAGAGCTGCGCTTATCTTCCGTGTTAGGCGGGTTATTCTCAAGAGGAGTGGACTCCGCTCCTCATTCACGAGAAAATGGCTGGTATCCGGGTGTCCCAGTCCCCTGCTTCGTGCAAACTAAATCAAAATAACTGCAAACAAAACTCCCCCTGGGACCCGTTGAATGTTGGAGGCACTCGTTGTTTCGAGCAAGCCATGGATTGATGCTTGTGGAGGAGGGGGAGTATAAACTTTACCATTCTGTTTGGGAACCGCCTATAATCTGTTTAGCATGGAAGATATCGTCGCCTTTTAGTTGTTATGTTGACAATGAAAGTATGCCGCTCAAAATATAATTTATCTCTATTTCAAAACCGAGCTCTGGCACCTCTACAAATCCCTGCTTCCCTCTGCGAAGGGCCTATCTATTTACTTTTATGTCGAGTCATCACCCTTCTTATTCAAAGCACCCGTTGGAGAGCACACTGTCGTTTGCATTCATTATTATTGGTTTATATTGGGTATGACTTGACTGGATCTCTTTTACCATGAATTACAATGTTTAGTCAGTCCTTGATCTTTAAAGGTGCTCTGCATTTATGTTTTGTGGTCTTAGAAAGGGCTAACAAGATACCATTTTGTTATATCATGTTATGATTATTGTGAGAAAGTGTTGTCATCCGAGTTTTATCATTATGGCTCGCTAGCTGATTATGCTATTGATATGAGTAAGTGTGAGACCTACATGTTATTGTGAGTATGGTTAGTTCATAATAATTGCTGAAACCTGAATGCTGGCTTTTCATGTTTACAACAACAAGAGCAAACAGAGTTTGTAAAAGTTTTTCTTTTTCTCTTTCAGTTTGTCAACTGAATTGCTTGAGGACAAGCAAGGGTTTAAGCTTGGGGGAGTTGATACGTCTCCGTCGTATCTACTTTTCCAAACACTTGTGCCCTTGTTTTGGACTCTAACTTATATGATTTGAATGGAACTAACCCGGACTGACGCTGTTTTCAGCAGAATTTTCATGGTATTGTTTTATGTGCAGAAAACAAAGGTTCTCGGAATGACCTGAAACTCCACGGAATATCTTAGAATAAATAATAAAAAATCCTCGCCAAAGATGAAGACCAGGGGGCCCACACCGTGTCCACGAGGGTGGGGGGCGCGCCCCTCCCCCCTGGGCGCGCCGCCCTACCTTGTGGGCCCCCTGGTGGCCCTCCGACTCCAACTCCAACTCCATATATTGGCTTTCGGGGAGAAAAAAAATAGAGAGAAGAAATCATCACGTTTTATGATACGGAGCCACCGCCAAGCCCTAATGTCTCTCGGGAGGGCTGATCTGGAGTCCGTTCGGGGCTCCGGAGAGGGGGATTCGTCACCGTCGTCACCATCAACCATCCTCCATCACCAATTTCATGATGCTCACCATCAACAATCGAGTTAGTTTTGTTAGGGTTTGATCCCTAGTATCCATTATGTTCTCAGATTGATGTTGCTATGACTTTGCTATGCTTAATGCTTGTCACTAGGGCCCGAGTGCCATGATTTCAGATCTGAACCTATTATGTTTTCATGAATATATGTGTGTTCTAGATCCTATCTTGCAAGTCTATAGTCACCTACTATGTGTTATGATCCGACAACCCCGAAGTGACAATAATCGGGACCACTCCCGGTGATGACCATAGTTTGAGGAGTTCATGTATTCACTATGTGCTAATGCTTTGTTCTGGTTCTCTATTAAAAGGAGTCCTTAATATCCCTTAGTTTCCAATAGGGCCTCGCTGCCACGGGAGGGTAGGACAAAAGATGTCATGCAAGTTCTTTTCCATAAGCATGTATGACTATTTACGGAATACATGCCTACATTACATTGATGAACTGGAGCTAGTTCTGTGTCACCCTATGTTATGACTGTTACATGATGAACCACATCCGGCATAATTATCCTTCGCTAATCCGGTGCCTACGAGTTTTCCATATACTGGTTTACGCTTATTTACTTTTCCGTTGCTATTGTTACAATCACTACAAAATACCAAAAACATTACTTTTGTTGTCTTTACTTTTGTTACCGTTACCACCACTATCATATTACTTTGCTACTAAACACCTTGCTGCAGATATTAAGTTTCTAGGTGTGGTTGAATTGACAACTCAGCTTCTAATACTTGAGAATATTCTTTGGCTCCCCTTGTGTCGAATCAACAAATTTGGGTTGAATACTCTACCCTCGAAAACTGTTGCGATCCCCTATACTTGTGGGTTATCAAGAATGGTGTGTTGATGATGAACTCCTTGCTCTTGTACTTCAAATGATAGTCTCCCCAACACTCAACTCTCTCTCATTGGATTGGATTTGGTGGAAAGATGATTTGAGTGGAAAGCAACTTGGGGAAGGCTAGAGATCAAGATTCATATGGTAGGATTGGAATATCTTGGCCTCAACACATGAGTAGGTGGTTCCCTCTCAGAAAATGAATGATAGAAGTGTAGGCATGTTTTGATGGCTTCCCTCACGAATGAGGAGAGGGTGCAGGGGTATATATAGCCTCCACAGAAAATCTAACCGTTACACACAATTTACCAAACTCGATGCGACCGAATCCTAAAACTCGGTCAGACCGATTTAGTTAATAGTGTGACCGTTAGGCATTTCGGTGGGACCGATATGATCAACTTGGTGGGACTGATGTGCAAGGGTTAAGTTAAAACCTCATCTCGGTTTGACCAATTACACAAACTCGGTGGGACTGATTTTGGTAATAAGCAAAACAAAGAGTTGGTTAAGCAAACTCGGTGGGACCGATTGCATAATTTCGGTGAGACCAAAATTATAGCAATGGACAACAGAGAGATTGCAAGCCCATCTCGGTGACACCAAGATCCCTATGGTGAGACCAAAGTGACTTGGGTTTCTGGCAGTGGCTATGTCAGATGAACTCGGTGACGCCGGATGGATCAAATCGGTGGGGCCGAGTTTGAATTTTGGTTTTGGACATATGTGGATATGAGAAAGTGGTTGAGGGCTTTGGAGCATATCACTAAGCACTTTGAGCAAGCAAGCCATTAAGCAACACCTCATCCCCTTTTAATAGTATTGGCTTTCCTATGGACTCAATGTGATCTTGGATCACCGAAATAGAAAATGTAGAGTCTTGAGCTTTGAGCTTGAGCCAATCCTTAGTCCTTAGCATCTTGAAGGGGTTCCACATCCTCTTGTCCATGCCACTCCACTGTTGAACTTATCTGAAATATACTCGATAAAAGTATTAGTACAACAAGAGATATGTTGACATTAATTACCAAAATCACCCAAGGAGCACTTGTGCTTTCAATCTCCCCCTTTTTGGTAATTTATGACAACATACATCAAAGCTTTAGATAAAGATGTAGAGAAAGGAAGTTAAAGCTTTGGAAGGACATGTAACATGCATAGGCTCCCCCTACATGTATGTAATTGTGTAAATATGGAACATAAGATCATGTGAGTGCATAATCATGACAGAGCAAGCAATGAGTTACTTGTATCTTGGCTATATGCATCATAGCAAATGATGTGAATATAAGAAATGTACCTTCATGCTCATGAGTCCTTCTTGCAAACAATATGTACATCAGCAAGAGATCCTCATGCACATGAGTGTGATGCATATACTTACGTTGTGGTCTTGAGCTAGCTTTGGAAGAGACAAACCTGAGTAAACAAGGTTAGATAACACATAAACATCTACTAAGCAGAGCAAAACCAGGAAACCACAAGAGTACCAAGATTGGGATGACATGTAGAGAGTGAGTACTAGGTACTCTATTTGAGTGTAGACATGTACCCAAAGGTAAAGATATGCAATGAATTCGAAGATTTCCCTCCCTTAGATGTCTTGCTCCCCCTGAATCTTATATGGGATATTGGGAGAAGATAGGGAATAGAAAATCAGAGCAAAGCAAACACACAAACAACATAAACAACATGAACATGTCTTTCCCCTCTAAAGACATGTGACGTCTCTCCTCTTTGAATACCAAGCATCTAGGGTCTCTTTATGATGTGATTATTTATCTCTCTTTCCCCCTTTTGATATGATTAAGCTTGATATTCGAGAAAATATGATTAAGCTTTGATTTGAGCTCTCTCTCCCCCTTTGACATCAATTTCCAAGAAGGGAACTTATGGAGTATGAGTCAAATAGGTTTGGTCCTTGAGTCACATATCAAAGTAGCAGGGAAAAAGAGGGTGCTGGTAGAGGATAAGAATCATCGAGTGGAGCTAGAACAAAATGTGCAGGATGCAAATGACAAAGTGTCTCCTTAGCATGCGAAATCGGTAACACCGAGTTGTTATCTTCGGTGGCATCGAGATAATTCGGTTTGACCGAAAGTGACAAACCGGTGTGTCCGAGTTCAGTACAGAGAAAAAGCACTTGTCACCTCAGCTCACTAAGCAAATAAAATCTCACAAGGATTTGCAAGGAATTAACTAAAGGATTTGCAATGAATTGGATGCAGAAAATGCAGAACAGAAATAAAAAGAACAGAGATCTAGATGAAGTTCTTTTTTTGAAAAAGGGAAACAAATATGCATGAGACAAATGCAAGAACAAGGAGAGACACTAGAGAACTTCATCTAGAATTGGTCGGCGACAAAGTCACCTATGTTAGAGTATATTGACTTAGGAGTCAAGTGAAGACACTTGATCATAGGTCATACTAATCGTTTAAGCTCAAAATGGGGTTTCCATTTTTCGTTTAAGCATTTTGATGTGTTCACATCATGTTGAGCTGCTTTGACCCATGACTTGGGGTAAAGCTTCTCTAAGATGGAATGACATACCTTGGGTGGTGGTGTTGATCTTGATCATGTAGTTGAACTTGTGTGGGATGCTCAAGGTTGATGTAGTTCATTTGGGATCACCACTTGTAATTGGAGTTCATCTACCTACATGAATTAGTTTTGCAAGGAATAGCACTTTTGTATCCAAAGTGGCAATCATGAAATTTGATATAGGAATTTGTCAAAGGATATAATTGAAGGGCTTCATGCTTCCTTGTCTTCAACCACCGTAATGTGGAGACTTGGTGATGTAAAGATTGCTCAAGATGTGAGTGAGTTGCAATCTCATAGATTTAGATCCATCCAAGTTCCTACAAGGGTTAGATAACATGCAAGGGTGCAAATATATCCAAGATATGTGATTATCATCATAAGAGAAATATCAAGGATTATTCATAGGCTCGTATCTTGCATGTATCCAAATGGAGTTCCTACTCCAAGTTTGAAGCATCAATGATGTTCAATTCACCTCTCAACCTACAAAACACTTTCTCATCAAGTGGTTTAGTGAATATATCTGCCAATTGCTTGTCGGTACGAACATGCTTAATGTTGATATCACCCTTAGCAACATGATCTCGAATGAAATGATGACGAACTTCAATATGCTTAGTTCGAGAATGTTGCACGGGATTGTGAGCAATCTTAATAGCACTTTTGTTGTCACAAAGCAATGGAACATGTATCACATATATCCCATAATCTTTAAGAGTTTGGGCCATCCAAAGTAATTGAGCATAACATGAACCGGTGGCAATTTATTCCGCTTCAGCGGTGGATAAGGATACCTAGTTTTGTTTCTTGGAGGACCAAGACACAAGAGATCTACCAAGAAATTGACAAGTACCCGAAGTGGACTTTCTATCAACCTTGTCACCGGCATAGTCCGAGTCGGAGTATCCAACAAGATCAAAAGAAGACCTCTTAGGATACCAAATGCCAAAATTTGGTGTATGTATTAAGTATCTCACTATCCTTTTCACAGCCTTAAGATGACATTCTTTGGGGGCTGCTTGATACCGTGCACACATGCACACACTTAGCATAATATCGGGACGAGAGGCACATAGATATAACAATGAACCAGTCATAGAGCGGTAAACCTTTTGATCAATGGGTTCACCATCATTAGTCAAGTCAAGATGTCCACTAGTAGGCATGGGTGTACTCATACCTTTGCATTCTTGCATATTGAACTTCTTGAATAAGTCCTTGGTGTACTTTGTTTGAGATACAAAGGTACCTTCCTTAGTTTGCTTGATTTGCAAACCAAGAAAGAACTTGAGTTCACTCATCATAGACATCTCAAACTTCTCCGACATAAGCTTTCCAAACTTCTCACTAAAATGAGGGTTAGTTGAACCAAATATAATATCATCAACATAAATTTGGCATACAAATAATTCTCAACCCTTTTAGTGAAAGGAGTAGAATCAATTTTTCCAATCTCAAAGCCTTTTTCAATAAGGAACTTGGTCAAGCATTTATACCACACTCTAGGAGCTTGTTTAAGACCATAAAGAGCTTTGTGAAGTATGTAAACATGATTGGGTTTCTTAGGATTAACAAAGCCAGGAGGTTGTTTAACATAAAATTCCTCCTCAATTTCACCATTTAGAAATGCACTTTTAATGTTCATTTGGTACAAGGTGATTTCATGGTGATTAGCATAGGCAAGCAATATGCGAATGGACTCAAGTCTAGCAACGGGAGCATATGTCTCACCATAGTCCATACCTTCGACTTGAGTGTAGCCTTGGGCGACAAGACGTGTTTGTTGCAAACTACTTGTCCATCTTCATCTTGCTTGTTGCGGAACACCCATTTGGTACCGATGATGCTATGGTTGTTGTTGGGCTTTTAGACCAATGTACACACTTGGTTTCTCTCAAAGTTGTTAGCTCTTCATGCATGGCATTTATCCAATCTGGATCTTCCAATGCTTATTCAACCTTCATGGGTTCAATGCTAGAAATGAATGAATAATGTTCACAAAAGTTAGCCAAACGAGATTTAGAGCGAGTGATTCTCCCGGTTTGGATATCATTGTGGATTTGCTCGACGGGATGGTCTTTGGCATCTCTTGCTCGAACTCGTGAGAGCTTTTGTTTTGGTCGGGGTGGAACATCTTCTTCATCATCTTGTTCTTCTTCTTGGCCTTCTTCATTGTTGACGTTGTCGTTCTCTTGTCGTGGTGGTGAAGGAGGTTGATGAGGTTCATCTTGGTGTACTTCCTCGTTTTCTTCATCTTGGTGTGTCCCACTTGTGGATGCTTCCATATCAACTCTTGGTTCACCATGTCGTGAGGTAGAAGCTTCCACTTGGACGGACGAGGTATGATACGTCTCCAACGTATCTATAATTTTTGATTGCTCCATGCTACTTTGTCTACTGTTTTAGGCAATATTGGGCTTTATTATCCACTTTTATATTATTTTTGGGACTAACCTATTAACCGGAGGCCCAACCCAGATTTGCTGTTTTATGCCTATTTCAGTGTTTCGAGGAAAAGGAATATCAGATGGAGTCAAAACAGAATGAAATCAACTGGAGAAGTTATTTTTGGAAGGAAACCCACCTGATGGACTTGGACCCCACGTCAGAAGATACGGGAGGTGCTCACGAGGGTGGGGGTGTGTCCTCCCCCACTGGGCGCGCCGCCCTGCCTCGTGGGGCCCTCGTAGCTCCAACAACGTTCTCCCTGCACCCATATATACCTACGTACCCTAAAACTTCCAAAACAGAAGATAGATCGGGAGTTCTGCCGCCGCGAGCCTCTGTAGCCACCAAAAACCAATCGGGACCCTGTTCCGGCACCCTGCCGGATGGGGCTCCCATCACCGGAGGCCATCTTCATCATCCCGGCGCTATCCATGACGAGGACGGAGTAGTTCACCCTCGGGGCTGAGGGTATGTACCAGTAGCTATGTGTTTGATCTCTCTCTCTCTCTCTCTCTCTCGTGTTCTCTCTCGTGTTCCTCTATGGCACGATCTTGATGTATCCCGAGCTTTGCTATTGTAGTTGGATCTTATGATGTTTCTCCCCCTCTACTCTCTTGTGATGAATTGAGTTTCCCCTTTTGAAGTTATCTTATTGGATTGAGTCTTTTATGAACACTTGATGTATGTCTTGCATGGGATAACCGTGGTGACAATGGGTTATTCTATTGATCCACTTGATGTATGTTTTGGTGATCAACTCGCGGGTTTCGTGACACTTGGGAACCTATGCATAGGGGTTGGCACACGTTCTTGACTCTTCGGTAGAAACTTTGGGGCACTCTTTGAAGTACTTTTATGTTGGTTGGATGAATCTTAGATTGTGTGATGCATATCGTATAATCATGCCCACGGATACTTGAGGTGACAATGGAGTATCATGGTGACATTAGGGTTTTGGTTGATTTGTGTCTTAAGGTGTTATTCTAGTATGAACTCTTTTATAGATCGATCCGAAAGAATAGCTTGGTGGTGGTTTCGTACCCGACCATAATCTCTATGTTTGTTCTCCGCTATTAGTGGCTTTGGAGTGACTCTTTGTCGCATGTTGAGGGCTTCTCATATGTTCTATCTATGTTATTATTGTTGAGAGAACTTACACTAGCGAAAGTATGAACCCTAGGCCTTGTTTCCTATCATTGCAATACCGTTTACGCTCACTTTTACCACTTGTTACCTTGCTGTTTTTATTATTTCAGATTACAAAAACCTATATCTACTATCTATTTTGCACTTGTATCACCATCTCTTCGCCGAACTAGTGCACCTATACAATTTACCATTGTATTGGGTGTGTTGGGGACACAAGAGACTTTTTGTTATTTGGTTGTAGGGTTGTTTGAGAGAAACCATCTTCATCCTACGCCTCCTATGGATTGATAAACCTTAGGTCATCCACTTGAGGGAAATTTGCTACTGTCCTACAAACCTGTGCACTTGCAGGCCCAACAACGTCTACAAGAAGAAGGTTGTGTAGTAGACATCAAGCTCTTTTCTGGCACCGTTGCCGGGGAGGCTAGGTAAGTGAAGGTATATCTTTAGATCTTGCAATTGAATCTTTTTGTTTCTTGTTTTATCGCTAGTTTATTTTATAAAAGAAAATTACAAAAAATGGAGTTGAGTTTGTCTCATACGCTTAACCTTTTTAATATCTTTCGTGAGTATGATGGAAAGGATAATTGTGCTCAAGTACTAGAAGAAGAAATCTATAGAATGTTTTTATTTGATGAGCATGATTGCAAGGTTGTGAGTATGAATTCCTTGAATATCCATGATGCTAATGATATGCAAAGCCACAAGCTTGGGGAAGCTATGTTTTATGAAGATGATATTTTTTGTCCCCAAAGTTTTGATGAGCCAATTTACTATGATGAAAGCATGCCTCCTATTTCTGATGATTATTTTGATGATACGTATGCTATAAAGAAAAAGTTTGCTTATGTGGAGAGTAGAAAATTTTCTATGCTTGTAGATCATGAAAAGAATGCTTTAGGTGCTGGTTATATTGTTGAATTCATTCATGATGCTACTGAAAATTATTATGAGGGAGGAACATATGTTTGTAGGAATTGCAATAATGTCAAGTTTCCTCTCTATATGCTTAAATTCTTGAAGCTATGCTTGTTGTGCCATCCTATGCTAGTTGATTATTGTTCCCATAAGTTGTTTGCTCACAAAATCCCTATACATAGGAAGTGGGTTAGACTTAAATGTGCTAGTCATGTGCTTCATGATGCTCCAGTTATGTTTCAATTTTTATCTTTTATGTGAGCATCATTGTCATCATCATGCCTAGCTAAAAGGCATTAAAGAAAAGCGCTTGACCCAATATTTATCCTTACTGTTTTTGTGTGTCCACATGATTATTCTACTGTAGTAATCATGTTTTATAGCTTTTGTTTCAATAAAGTGCCAAGTAGAAACTTTGGGAAGACTTGGGTGAAGTTTATATGATCTTACTGTGAAAAACAGAAACTTTAGCGCTCACGAGAATAGCTGCCATTTTTACTGGAGAGTGATTTTAAGTTGATTCTTTTTGCAGATGATTAATAGACAAATTTATCAGATCTATCAATTTATTTCATAATTTTTGGGGTTCCAGAAGTATACGTTTTATACAGATTACTACAGACTGTTCTGTTTTTGACAGATTCTGTTTTCTATGTGTTGTTTGCTTATTTTGATGAATCTATGAGTAGTATCGAAGGGTATGAACCATAGATAAGTTGGAATACAGTATATATTACACCAATATGAATTTAGAATGAGTTCATGACAGTACCTAAGTGGAGGTTTTAGTTTCTTATACTAACGGAGCTTACGAGTTTTGTTTTGAGTTTTGTGTGGTTGAAGTTTTCAAGTTTTGGGTAAGGATTCGATGGACTATGGAATAAGCAGTGGCAAGAGCCTAAGCTTGGGGATGCCCAAGGCACCCCAAGGTATTATTCAAGGACAACCAAGCAACTAAGCTTGGGGATGCCCCGGAAGGCATCCCCTATTTCGTCTACGTTCATCGGTAACTTTACTTGGAGCTATATTTTTATTCAGCACATGATATGTGTTTTGCTTGGAGCGTCATTTTCGTTTGTTAGTTTTTGCTTTCTGTTAGTTATAATAATGTTTTGCCTCTTTATTTTCAATAAAGAAGTCAAGGATAGGCTTTGCCATGCTTATTTTGCTAGTTTGCATGTTGCTGTTTGAAAACAGAAAGTTTACCGCTGTTGCAAAAATTGCCTAGAAAAGTCAGAGCATGGTCTAACGTTGAATCTTTTTGCATAATTAGCTCTGACAAATTTATTACAGTGGGAATTTTAGTTCCTAATTTTTGGAGTCAGGGAAGTATTGATACTCTTGCATTCTTTACAGACTGTACTGTTTTGGCAGATTGCTGTTATGTTTGCATTGTTTGCATATGTTTGTTTGTTTAATGATTCTATTTGAATATAGGAGTATTAAATATGCAGAGGAATTTGGTATGCAATGTTGAATAATAATTTTAGTGATTTGTTACAGTAGAAAATAATAAGGTTTTGCATTGGTTTATACTAACCTATCTCACCTATCTCACGAGTTCTTGTTGAGTTTGTTGTGAATGAAGCTTTTGATAAAAAGAGAAACCATGATATGAGAGGAACTAAGGAGACACAAAATTTCAAGCTTGGGGATTCCCAAGGCACCCCAAGATAATATTTCAAGAAGTCTCAAGCATCTAAGCTTGGGGATGCCCCGGTAGGCATCCCACCTTTCTTCTTCAACAACTATCGGTTAGTATCGGTTGAGCCTAAGTTTTTTCTTCTTCACATGAGTTGTGCTATCCTTGCATTGTAGTTTCCTTTAGCTTTGCTTGCTGTTTGAATGAAGTATCAAGATCTGAAATCCTTTAATGAGAGAGAGCCTTACACAAATTAGAATTTGCTAGAATACTCTATGTGCTTCACTTATATCTTTTGAGCGTGATAATTTTTGCTCTAGTGCTTCACTTATATCTTTTAGAGCATGGTGGTGGATTTGTTTTGAAGAAATATATGAACTCTCATGCTTCACTTAGATTATTTTGATAGTCGTTAGTAGCATGGTAATTTGCTTAATATTAATATACTTGGTATTCAAGATATATGAAACTTTCTTATGAGTGCGTTGAATACTAAGATAAGTTTGATGCTTGATAATTGTTTTGAGATATGAAGATGGTGATATTAGAGTCATGCTAGTTGAGTAGTTGTGAATTTGAGAAATACTTGTGTTAAAGTTTGTGATTCCCGTAGCATGCACGTATGGTGAACCGTTATGTGATGAAGTCGGAGCATGATTTATTTATTGATTGTCTTCCTTATGAGTGGCGGTCGGGGATGAGCGATGGCCTTTTCCTACCAATCTATCCCCCTAGGAGCATGCGCGTAATCCTTTGCTTTGATAACTTCTAGATTTTTGCAATAAGTATATGAGTTCTTTATAACTAATGTTGAGTCCATGGATTATACGCACTTTTTCCCATCCTTCCACCATTGCTAGCCTCTCTAATACCGCGCACCTATCGCCGGTATCATACACCCACCATAAACCTTCCTCAAATCAGCCGCCATACCTACCTATTATGGCATTTCCATAGCCATTCCGAGATATATTGCCATGCAACTTTCCACCGTTCCGTTTATTATGACACGCTCCATCATTGTCATATTCCTTAGCATGATCATGTAGTTGACATCGTATTTGTGGCAAAGCCACCCTTCATAATTCTTTCATACATGTCACTCATGAATCATTGCATATCCCGGTACACCGCCGGAGGCATTCATATAGCGTCATATTATGTTCTAAGTATCGAGCTGTAATTGTTGAGTTGTAAGAAAAATAAAAAAAAGTGTGATGATCATCATTATTAGAGCATTGTCCCAGTGAGGAAAGGATGATGGAGACTGTGATTCCCCCACAAGTCGGGATGAGACTCTGGACGAAAAAAAAAGAAGCCAAAGAAGCCCAAATAAAAAAAGAGGCCATAAAAAAGAGAAAAGGCCCAAATAAAAAAATAAAAAAATGAGAGAAAAAGAGAGAAGGGGCAATGTTACTATCCTTTTACCACACTTGTGCTTCAAAGTAGCACCAAGATCTTCATGATAGAGAGTCTCTCATTTCGTCACTTTCATATACTAGTGGGAATTTTTCATTATAGAACTTGGCTTGTATATTCCAATGATGGGCTTCCTAAAAATGCCCTAGGTCTTCGTGAGCAAGCGAGTTGGATGCACACCCACTTAGTTTCTTTTGTTGAGCTTTCATATACTTATAGCTCTAGTGCATCCGTTGCATGGCAATCCCTACTCACTCACATTAATATCTATTGATGGGCATCTCCATAGCCCGTTGATACGCCTAGTTGATGTGAGACTATCTTCCCTCTTTTTGTCTTCTCCACAACCACCGTTCTATTCCACATATAGTGCTATATCCATGGCTCATGCTCATGTATTGCGTGAAGATTGAAAAAGTTTTGAAAATGTTAAAGTATGAAACAATTGCTTGGCTTGTCATCGGGGTTGTGCATGATTTAGATACTTTGTGTGGGGAAGATGGAGCATAGCCAGACTATATGATTTTTTAGGGATAACTTTCTTTGGCCATGTTATTTTGAGAATACGTAATTGCTTTGTTAGTATGCTTGAAGTATTATTATTTTTATGTCAATATGAACTTTTGTCTTGAATCTTTCGGATCTGAATATTCATACCACAAGTAAGAAGAATTACATTGAAATTATGCCAATGTATCACTCCGCATCAAAAATTCTTTTTTATCATTTACCTACTCGAGGACGAGCAGGAATTAAGCTTGGGGATGCTTGATACGTCTCCAATGTATCTATAATTTTTGATTGCTCCATGGTACTTTGTCTACTGTTTTAGGCAATATTGGGCTTTATTATCCACTTTTATATTATTTTTGGGACTAACCTATTAACCGGAGGCCAAGCCCAGATTTGCTGTTTTATGCCTATTTCAGTGTTTCGAGGAAAAGGAATATCAGACGGAGTCAAAACGGAACGAAATCAACTAGAGAAGTTATTTTTGGAAGGAAACCCACCTGATGGACTTGGATCCCACGTCAGAAGATACGGGAGGTGCTCACGAGGGTGGGGGCGCGCCCTCCACCCCTGGGCGCGCCCCCTGCCTCGTGGGGCCCTCGTAGCTCCACCGACGTTCTCCCTGCACCCATATATATACCTACGTACCCTAAAACTTCCAGAACAGAAGATAGATCAGGAGTTCCGCCGTTGCAAGCCTCTGTAGCCACCAAAAACCAATCGGGACCCTGTTCCGGCACCCTTCCAGAGGGGGATCCCATCACCAGAGGCCATCTTCATCATCCCGGCGCTATCCATGACGAGGACGGAGTAGTTCACCCTCGGGGCTGAGGGTATGTACCAGTAGCTATGTGTTTGATCTCTCTCTCTCTCTCGTGTTCTCTCTCGTGTTCCTCTATGGCACGATCTTCATGTATCCCGAGCTTTGCTATTGTAGTTCGATCTTATGATGTTTCTCCCCCTCTACTCTCTTGTGATGAATTGAGTTTCCCCTTTTGAAGTTATCTTATTGGATTGAGTCTTTTATGAACACTTGATGTATGTCTTGCGTGGGATAACGGTGGTGACAATGGGTTATTCTATTGATCCACTTGATGTATGTTTTGGTGATCAACTCGCGGGTTTCGTGACACTTGGGAACCTATGCATAGGGGTTGGCACATGTTCTTGACTCTCCGGTAGAAACTTTGGGGCACTCTTTGAAGTACTTTTATGTTGGTTGGATGAATCTGAGATTGTGTGATGCATATCGTATAATCATGCCCACGGATACTTGAGGTGACAATGGAGTATCTAGGTGACATTAGGGTTTTGGTTGATTTGTGTCTTAAGTTGTTATTCTAGTACGAACTCTTTTATAGATCGATCCGAAAGAATAGCTTTGTGGTGATTTCATACCCGACCATAATCTCTATGTTTGTTCTCCGCTATTAGTGGCTTTGGAGTGACTCTTTGTTGCATGTTGAGGGCTTTTCATATGTTCTATCTATGTTATTATTGTTGAGAGAACTTACACTAGCGAAAGTATGAACCCTAGGCCTTGTTTACTATCATTGCAATACCGTTTACGCTCACTTTTACCACTTGTTACCTTGCTGTTTTTATTATTTCAGATTACAAAAACCTATATCTACTATCTATTTTGCACTTGTATCACCATCTCTTCGCCGAACTAGTGCACCTATACAATTTAGCATTGTATTGGGTGTGTTGGGGACACAAGAGACTTTTTGTTATTTGGTTGCAGGGTTGTTTGAGAGAAACCATCTTCATCCTACGCCTCCTACGGATTGATAAACCTTAGGTCATCCACTTGAGGGAAATTTGCTACTGTCCTACAAACCTGTGCACTTGCAGGCCCAACAACGTCTACAAGAAGAAGGTTGTGTAGTAGACATCAAGGTACTCTCCTTCACCTCCGTTGGACGGATCTTGCCAATAGACAAGTCTTCGATTGCTTCCGAAGGGTCTTTGTCTCCTACATCAATTGGCAATTGCTCTACTTGCGAGCTGTTAGATTCATCAAACTTCACATCTACCGTCTCTTCAACCTTTTGGGTGAAATTGTTGTAGACATGGTAAGTGTGAGAGTTTGAGCCATAACCAAGTAGGAAACCTTCATGAGATTTGGGAGCAAGTTTAGAACGATGATGCTTATCAAGAATGTAGCAATTTGAGCCGAATACTCGAAAGTATCCAACTTGGGGTTTGTTACCAGTGAGGAGCTCGTATGCCGTTTTGCCGAGTAGCTTGTGAAGATACAAGCGATTTGTTGCATGACAAGCTGTCTCAACCGCTTCCGCCCAAAAGTGTTTTGGCGTCTTGTATTCATCAAGCATCATTCTTGCCATTTCGATAAGCGTCGGGTTCTTCCTCTCAAGAACTCCATTATGTTGAGGTGTGTACGTAGCCAAGAACTCATGTGAGATCCCTTCTTCATCAAGAAATGTATCCACATTGACGTTCTTGAACTCCGTTCCGTTGTCGCTGCGAACCTTCTTGATCTTCACTTCAAATTGATTTTGGGCCTTCCTAGCGAAGTTCTTGAAGATCTTTTGGACCTATGATTTATCATCGAGAAATAACACCCACGTAAATCTTGAAAAATCATCAACTATAACTAGACCAAATGAGTTTCCACCGAGACTTTTGTAGGCGTTGGGACCGAAGAGATCCATGTGAAGTAGCTCGAGCGGTCTTCTCGTGTTCCTGATGTTCTTCATGGGGTGGCTTCCTCCAACCTGTTTTCCTGCTTGGCAAGCGTTGGAAAGTCTATCCTTATCAAATATGACATCTTTAACACCAAGGATATGATCACCTTTAATAAGCTTGTCAAGGTTTCGCATGCCCACATGACCTAACCATCTATGCCACAACCAGCCTTTGGAAGATTTAGCAATTAAGCAAGTTCTAGGTTGAGCCTTTTTAGTGAAATCAACAATGTATAGATCACCTCTACGTATGCCGGTAAAGACCATTTTATGATTATCTCTACGAAACACTTGGCAATCTACTTTAGTAAATAGGACATTGAAACCAAAGTCAGCTAGTCTAGATACAGAAAGCAGATTATAGCCAAGAGATTCAACGAGCATGACATTTTGTATGGAGCTATCATGTGAGATGGCCACCTTACCGAGGCCAACCACCTTACCCTTTGAGTTATCACCAAAAGTGACATACTTTCGAGGGTCGTCGTTTTCAGCAAGCTCACAAAACATATCTTTATGTCCGGTCATGTGATCGGTACATCCACTATCAAGGACCCATTCCTTTCCTCCTGCCATGTAGTCGCGAAGATTAGCCATAAGACCAAAGTGTCTCATTGCATCATCAAGATCATAGTCACTATCATCATCCTCATCATAGTATCCATGTTCAACATTGTCATGTGATGGATCAATTCCTAGAGAGGGTGATTCATTAGATAAATGATCATGACAATAAACATATTTATGAAATATAATGGCGTCGGAGATGATATTGCTAATGATTCCAACATCTCATTTGGCACGCATAAGGTCACGAAGCTCAAATAGACAAACATCAAACTTAGGATCACTACTACTCATTTTGTTCAAGGCAATAGACTTATGAAGAATCTCATCTGAATAGTTTGGAAATCTTTCCTCAAGATATCTCCATATAGTATAAGCACAATTAAGAGTAGGCAAGTGACCAATCAAATTTATAGGCAATCCTCTAATGATAAGATTGATAATTCTAAGATTGCGAATCATGTCAAGATCCTCATCGGGAGTGGGATGCAAGGGATCAACAATGGACGCACAAGGGTTGGTAATGTACTTGCTCAAATGATATTCATTAAAAATCTCAAGCATCTCATTTTTCCACTCATGAAAGTACTCTCCATCAAGTATAGGCACTCTATGTCTAAGACTCCCCAATGTAGACTCATCCATCTTCCTCCAATGGTGATTAAACCAAAGCAATGGAGACCAAAGCTCTGATATCAATTGAAATGATCGAGAAGAGGTGTCTAAAGGGGGTGAATATACCCTCAACACACAAAGTTGGCAGTTTTTAAGTTTTTCAGGTTGAGGTGGTAGATTAACACAATTTCAAGCATACACAATACAATTCGAGCAAGCATGCAAAGAGTATATGAGCAGAGGAAAGTAAAGCATGCAACTTGGAAGAGAGTAAAGGGATGGGATTGGAGTGTGCAAACGCAATTGGAGACACAGAGATTTTTGGCGTGGTTCCAACAGGTGGTGCTATCGTACATTCACGTTGATGGAGACTTCAACCCACGAAGGGTAACGGTTGCGCGAGTCCACGGAGGGCTCCACCCAGAAAGGGTCCACAAGGAAGCAACCTTGTCTATCCCACCATGGCCATCGCCCATGAAGGACTTGCCTCACTAGGATAGATCTTCACGAAGTAGGCGATCTCCTTGCTCGTACAAACTCCTTGGTTCAACTCCACAATCTTGATGGAGGCTGCCAAGTGACACCTAACCAATCTAGGAGACACCAATCTCCAAAAGGTCATGGATGGTGTGTTGATGATGAACTCCTTGCTCTTGTGCTTCAAATGATAGTCTCCCCACAACCCTCTCTCATAGGATTTGATTTGGTGGGAAGATGATTTGAGTGGAAAGCAACTTGGGGAAGGCTAGAGATCAAGATTCATATGGTAGGATTGGAATATCTTGGCCTCAACACGTGAGTAGGTGGTTCTCTCTCAGAAAATGAATGCTGAAAGTGTAGGCATGTTCTGATGGCTTCCCTCGCGAATGAGGAGAGGGTGGAGGGGTACATATAGCCTCCACACAAAATCTAACCGTTACACACAATTTACCAAACTCGATGGGACCGACTCATAAAACTCGGTCAGACCGATTTAGTTCATAATGTGACCGTTAGGCATTTCGGTGGGACCGGTATGATCAACTTGGTGGGACTGATGTGCAAGGGTTACGGTAAAACCTCATCTCGATTTGACCGATTACACAAACTCGGTGGGACCAATTTTGGTAATAAGCAAAACAGAGAGTTGGTCAAGCAAACTCGGTGGGACCGATTGCATAATTTTGGTGAGACCAAAATTATTGCAATGGACAACAGAGAGATTGCAAGCCCATCTCGGTGACACCAAGATCCCTATGGTGAGACCAAAGTGACTTGGGTTTCTGGCAGTGGCTATGTCAGATGAACTCGGTGACGCCGGATGGATCAAATCGGTGGGGCCGAGTTTGAATTTTGGTTTTGGACATATGTGGATATGAGAAAGTGGTTGAGGGCTTTGGAGCATATCACTAAGCACTTTGAGCAAGCAAGCCATTAAGCAACACCTCATCCCCTTTTAATAGTATTGGCTTTCCTATGGACTCAATGTGATCTTGGATCACCGAAATAGAAAATGTAGAGTCTTGAGCTTTGAGCTTGAGCCAATCCTTAGTTCTTAGCATCTTGAAGGGGTTCCACATCCTCTTGTCCATGCCACTCCACTGTTGAACTTATCTAAAATATACTAGATAAAAGTATTAGTACAACAAGAGATATGTTGACATTAATTACCAAAATCACCTAGGGAGCACTTGTGCTTTCACGAGTGGAGATGGTGCGGACCAGATCTGGGCCTTCACGGGCCCGATCTAGGTCATTGGGGCTGGGCTGCTGCATGGATGTCGCCTGGAGTTGGTGAAAACCGTTGCAGGCGAGACCCTGGCTTATGCTGGAGGTGTTTGGAGGCAGCAAATCTTTGCCGAGCGGGAGGTGGAATATGGTCCTTGCTCCTCTGTTCCTTCACGCGGCAGTGGAAAGACCATGACTTTCTTCTCGCGGGCGGCGCGGGGACTTGCAGTATGGTTGGAAGCACAATGGGGGGCACAGCGAGGGCGTTCGACAGATCCTGGCGAGGAGCACTTCTGGTAGGTGGCTGCAGGTATAACGCCAGCAACGGCGGCGGCGGCGATGTTGGATCAGCCATGGGGGCGGCGGCGCCGAGATGGCCCTGCCAGGAAGGTGTCCTGGCGAGCAGCAGGCTTCCGGCTGCCTCCATGTGAGGGGATCGCGGCGATGCCCCGCCGGAGATGGCGCCGGAGTGAGGTTGGAGGGGCGGGCCAGATACAATCTGGTGGTAGTCTCTCGGTGTCGATGAAGGCCGATGGAGCGGATCTGGCTTTTGCTCCGCTTGGAGGAGGTGGTTGCTTCTCGACGGCGATGTTGGTGATGGTCTGGTTCGCGCTCTCTCGGTAGTGCGGGTGGTGTTGGACCACGGCTACGCGGCTTCGGCGGATTTGTTGCGGTGACAGCGGTGATGGGGTTATGTACCTAGGGTAGGGTCATGGACCTGTTCCAAGTAACTTACCCTAGGACATCCCTAGAAGAGGTCGCCTTCCAGTCGACCAACGAGGGTTCACTCGACTGGCCTGAAGGACTCGACCACGAAGACTCACTCGACCACCAGGAGGTCAAGAGGCACTCTGCACCGCAACGGCCTGTAATTAAGTAGACTTTATGATAGTAAAGGCACTTTATGTGGGGCGTTACCAGTAACGCCCCAAACTTAACTCACCTTAAACCCTCTCCTACGTGGGCTGGCTGGGGTCCTGGCGCACTCTATATAAGCCACCCCCCTCCACAGGCAGAAGGGTTCGGCACCCTGTAATCCGTACACTCATAATCCACTCGACCGCCTCCGGGCTCCGAGACGTAGGGCTGTTACTTCTTCCGAGAAGGGCCTGAACTCGTACATCCTTTGTGCTTACAACTTCTCCATAGCTAGGACCTTGCCTCTCCATACCTACCCCCCACTCTACTGTCAGGCTTAGAACCACGACAGTTGGCGCCCACCGTGGGGCCGGTGTTTTAGCGATTTTGTGGAGAAGTTGCGATTCTTCCGAATACTTTCATCATGGTGTCTGCTGGAATTTTGGTCGAGGGTCAAGAGATCCGTCTCGGCGCTCTCACCTTCATCGCCGACGACTCCGCATGGCTCCAGGAGGCTCCACTCGACGTAGATGCACTCCCCGTCCGCGGTGCGACGCATTTTCGCGCATGTGTCCGCGGCGTTCTGCTGCGGCAACCATCGACCCAGTATCGGTCGGCTCCTCCATCTTCCACCCTCCCGGTCTCCCGCCAGCGCAAGCGCTCAGGCCGGTCGAGGCTTCAGCGATGGGTGAGTCACGCGGTGGCTCGCCAGGCGGCCACTACACAAGTTGCGGCAATCGAGCCCAGCGAATCTCTCTACGGCTTGTTCGATCAGTCGACTGGCTCCGGAGAGACTGCATCCGAGTGCGGAAGCAGTGATCCAGCGGCGGAAATCTTGATGGTCGATGGGCCCCACAGTCCTCCTGGCTTCGCCCGTGGCGGTGGAGCAGGCGACGGCGGCGACCCTGCACGAGGCTACGAAGAGTACCAGCCCGAGCCACTCGACTCTCTGCAAAGAGAAGAGCTTCGCCGCAGGAACGAGGATCCCCTGCGTATTCCCATCGCAGGAGAAACCCCCGAGGCTCGTGCCTTGGAGGAGGCGCGTCTGGCCAATTTGGCCGAGCGCACTCGACTGGAAAACCTTCAGCGAGCACTCGACGAGCGCGCGCGGCAACGAGTTCCCGACACCAGTCGACGTCAACTCTTCCCGCCGACTCAGGTATATCGAACCCCAATTCAGAATTTAGCAGCTGCGACCCGTATAGCAGAGTCCATTCAGCCTTCGCAGTCAGAGGCTGGTAGAGGTTTGCTGCAGATCAGGGATCTGCTCCGGGCAGCAGGAGATCAGAATTCAGCCGTGTCTCAGTCGTGCAACAGAATTCACAGTCGATCTGTCACTGTGAATACGGTTCAGTCGGCTCACAGCCCCAGATCGCCTCCGCGACGCGAAGGGCGTGAGAATCGGCGAGATCAATATGGCGACAGACTCGACCGAGACGATAGGCGTCGAGTGCCCTATTCCCCTCCGAGGGGTGGGTCTTACGCTCCTCGGCAGCCAGATGATAGGCGTCAGTACAGTTCAGGGCGTAGGGTTCCAGTTGACCCCAGAGAACCAGGCTTCGACGCGCGATCCATTATCGTGCAAGGATTGGTCGACCGGAACAGAGCCCATCGAGGTGCACTCGACAGAGATGTGCCCACGAGCAGTCGAGTACATGTTTCTGGTCCTGAATGTTTCAGCAGAGCTATCAGAGCCGCTGTTATCCCCCCCAATTTCAGGCTGGCAACAGGAGTCAGCAAGTTCACTGGTGAGTCTAAGCCTGAAACTTGGCTTGAAGACTACCGAGTGGCAGTTCAGATCGGTGGTGGGAACGACGAGGTGGCCATGAAGCATTTTCCCCTCATGTTGGAAGGTTCTGCCAGGGCATGGTTGACTCAATTGCCTCCTAGCAGCATTTACACTTGGGAAGATCTGTCCCGAGTGTTCGTCAGGACGTTCGAAGGGACTTGCAAGCGACCAGCGGGATTGACAGAGTTGCAAGTCTGCGTGCAGAAAACCAATGAGACTCTCAGAGAGTATATTCAGAGGTGGATCACTTTGCACCACACTGTGGAAAATGTCTCTGACCATCAGGCAGTATGCGCCTTCAAAGATGGTGTCAAGAACAGAGAACTTAGTTTGAAATTTGGTCGAACCGGTGACATGACCTTGAGTCAGATGATGGAGATTGCTACCAAGTACGCCAACGGCGAAGAAGAAGACCGACTCCGAAGCGGCAAGCACAAGCCGAGTCAGTCGGAAAAAGGAAACACCAGTCGGAAACAGAAGCGGAAGGCTGAACCGGCAGCTCCTGGAGAGGCTCTGGCCGTGACTCAAGGAAAGTTTAAGGGGAAACCAAAAGGATCCTGGAACCCCAAGAAGGTGAAGGATAAAGAAGGGAACGACGTGATGGATATGCCGTGCCACATCCACACGAAGAAAGATGAAGAGGGGAATATCATTTACCCAAAGCACACCACCCGCCAATGTCGACTCCTGATCCAGCAGTTTCAGGGAAAACAGTCTAAGGACAAGGAGAAGGAGCCGGACAAGGCCGAAGACAAAGAGGACAGTGAGGGAGGATATCCGCATATCAACTCCACTCTAATGATCTTTGCGGATGTGGAAAGCAGAAGTCGACTGAAAGTGATTAACCGAGAGGTGAACATGATTGCCCCGGCAAAGGCAAATTATCTGAAGTGGTCTCAAACACCCATCACATTCGACCAATCTGATCACCCGACTCATATTGCCACCCCTGGGAGGCAAGCTTTGGTGGTCGATCCAGTTGTCGAAGGCACTCGACTGACAAAGGTGCTGATGGACGGCGGAAGTGGGCTGAACTTACTGTATGCAGACACACTGAAAGGTATGGGCATTCCGATGTCCCGACTGAGCACTAGTAACATGAGCTTCCATGGAGTTATACCAGGGAAGAAGGCCGAGTCACTCGGCCAGATAGCTTTGGACGTAGTGTTTGGCGATTCAAAGCATTTTCGCAAAGAAAAGTTGACGTTTGAGGTCGTGGATTTTCAAAGTGCATATCATGCCATTTTGGGGAGACCAGCCTACGCACGGTTCATGGCTCGACCATGTTACGTGTACCTCAAATTGAAGATGCCCGGTCCCAAAGGTGTGATCACTGTCACCGGTGATAGGAAAAAGGCAGAGGAGTGCTTTCAGAAGGGCTCCAAAATTGCCGATTCCCAAGTGACAGCGGTCGAGTTCGAAGAATACAAGCAACACGCAGATCCGAGTGACTTGCTGCGATCCAAGAAGCCCGCCACAGAATCTGCATTCCAGTCGTCCGGTGAGACGAAGCCTGTTCACATTCACCCGACCGACCCCGAAGCAGCTCCGACCCGCATCTCCACAACACTCGACCCAAAATAGGAAGAAGCGCTCATCCAGTTCCTCCGTGAGAACTGGGACATTTTTGCATGGAAGCCCGCTGACATGCCAGGTGTTCCCAGGGGACTGGCTGAGCATCGCCTAAGAGTCGACAAGTCTGCAAAGCCAGTCAAAGAACATCTTTGGCGGTCCGCCGTCCAGAAGAGAAAGGCCATCGGTGAAGAAGTGGCTCGACTGTTGGCGGCAGGATTTATCCGAGAGATATTCCACTCCGAGTGGCTCGCTAATGTCATCATGGTTCCTAAGAAGGACAAGTCGCTCCGAATGTGCATTGATTTCAAGCACATCAACCGGGCCTGCCCGAAAGATCACTTTCCTCTCCCTCGCATAGATCAAATTGTTGACTCGACCGCGGGATGCGAGAGGTTGTCTTTTTTAGATGCTTACTCCGGGTACCACCAGATCCGTCTGTATGGGCCCGATGAAGTAAAAACAGCTTTCATCACTCCATTCGGGTGCTTCTGCTATATCACCATGCCATTCGGCCTCAAGAATGCCGGAGCCACATTTATGCGAATGATCCAGAAGTGTCTACTCACTCAAATCAGTCGGAATGTGGAAGCTTATATGGATGATATTGTTGTCAAGTCACGAAAAGGTTCCGACCTGCTCGCTGACCTCGCCGAAACATTTGCCAACCTCAGAAGGTATGATATCAAGCTCAATCCATCAAAGTGCACATTTGGAGTTCCCGGTGGCAAGTTACTCGGTTTTCTCGTTTCCGAACGGGGAATCGACGCCAACCCAGAAAAGATTGCCACTATTCTCCGAATGAAACGCCCTGTGCGAGTGCACGATGTCCAGAAGCTTACTGGATGCTTGGCCGCATTAAGTCGATTCATCTCACGACTCGGTGAAAAGGCATTGCCTCTTTACCGACTGATGAAGAAGGCTGACAAGTTCGAGTGGACTCCAGAAGCTGATGCAGCGTTTGCCGAGCTGAAAGCTCTGCTCTCCACCCAGCCGGTGCTTGCTGCTCCAATCAGCAAAGAGCCTCTGTTGCTCTACATCGCAGCCACAGGACAAGTCGTCAGTACTGTGCTAACGGTCGAGCGGGAAGAAGAAGGAAAAGCTCTCAAAGTTCAGCGCCCAGTGTATTATTTGTCTGAAGTCTTGACTCCATCCAAGCAGAGATATCCTCATTATCAGAAGCTTGTGTATGGAATATACATGACCACAAAGAAGGTTGCTCATTATTTCTCTGAGCATTCAATCACAGTCGTCAGCGACGCTCCACTATCAGAGATTTTGCACAACAGAGATGCAACTGGTCGAGTGGCCAAATGGGCGATTGAACTTCTTCCCCTTGATATCAAGTTTGAGGCAAAGAAAGCCATTAAGTCCCAGGCAATAGCAGATTTCCTCGCCGAGTGGATCGAACAGCAGCAGCCGACTGAAGTTCACTCGGAGCATTGGACCATGTTTTTCGATGGTTCTAAGATGTTGAATGGTTCCGGTGCTGGGGTTGTCCTGGTTTCCCCCAGAGGAGATAAGCTCAGATATGTGCTCCAGATTCACTTTGATTCCTCCAACAATGAGGCAGAATATGAGGCCCTCCTATATGGGTTGCGCATGGCCATTTCACTCGGCGTCCGTCGCCTAATGGTCTATGGCGACTCGGATTTAGTGGTCAATCAGGTGATGAAAGAGTGGGACGTGAGAAGCCCAGCCATGACTGGATACTGCAGTGCAGTGAGGAAGCTGGAGAAAAAGTTCGAGGGGTTGGAGCTCCATCATATACCCCGACTGAAAAATCAAGCAGCTGATGATCTAGCAAAGATAGGTTCCAAGAGAGAAGCCATTCCGAGTGGCGTGTTCTTGGAGCATATACATACTCCGTCAGTCAAAGAAGATCCTTTCACCGAAGAAACTTCGCAGCCCAAGAGTGCCACAGATCCGACTGAAGTTGAAGTCCCAGCGGTGGTCGACTTGATCATGGAGGTTTTGGTAGTCATTCCCGACTGGACGATTCCGTATGTCGCATATATCTTGAGGAAAGAGCTTCCGGATGATGAGGAAGAGGCTCGACAGATCGTCCGTCGATCTAAGGCCTTTACCGTCATCAAAGGACGATTATACAGAGAGAGCACGACTGGAGTCGGTCAGAAGTGCATAACACCAGAAGAAGGTCGACTCATCCTCAATGATATTCACTCGGGGACCTGTGGTCATCATGCGTCCTCCCGGACCATCGTGGCCAAAGCATACCGAGCCGGATTTTACTGGCCCAAGGCGAATGAGATGGCAAAGGAGATAGTGGATAAGTGCGAGGGATGTCAGTTCTACTCGAATATGTCGCACAAACCTGCGTCAGCTTTGAAGACCATCCCACTCGTCTGGCCTTTTGCAGTCTGGGGCCTGGACATGGTCGGCCCTTTGAGAACAGGACGAAGTGGCTTCACGCATGTACTGGTGGCAGTCGACAAGTTCACCAAGTGGATCGAAGCTAAACCAATCAAGAGCCTCGACACCGGTACTGCTGTTAGCTTCATCAGGGAACTAATATTCAGATATGGAGTCCCGCACAGCATCATTACGGATAATGGGTCGAACTTTGACTCAGAGGAATTCAGAACCTTCTGCGACTCCCAGGGCACACGGGTCGACTACGCATCAGTCGCCCATCCGCAGTCGAATGGACAAGCAGAGCGAGCTAATGGACTGATTCTCAAGGGACTGAAGCCGCGACTGATGCGTGATCTCAAACACGCGGCTGGAGCTTGGGTCGACAAACTTCCATCTGTACTCTGGGGACTGCGGACCACGCCCAATCGGTCGACCGGAAGAACTCCATTCTTCTTGGTCTATGGAGCCGAAGCAGTCTTGCCGAGTGATCTTCTCCACAATGCTCCTCGAGTCGAAATCTACAGCGAAGCAGAAGCTGAACAAGCGCGGCAGGACGCAGTCGACCTTTTAGAGGAAGAAAGGGAGATGGCTCTGATCCGGTCGACCATTTACCAACAAGATCTGCGCCGTTTCCACGCCCGAAATGTGAGAGGTCGAGCCTTCCAGGAAGGGGATTTGGTTCTCCGAGTGGATCAGCACAAACCACACAAGCTTGCTCCTTCTTGGGAAGGCCCCTTCATCGTCACCAAGGTTCTCCACAACGGGGCGTACCGTCTTTACAACGTAGAGCATAATATCGACGAGCCCCGAGCTTGGAACGCGGAGCTACTCCGCCCATTTTACACTTAAGTTTTGTCACTCGGATGAGTTGCAATAAAGTACTTCTGTAGTTCATGGATATAGAAATAATTGTGTCATCGCTTTTTATCTTTGTCCACATAAAAACTCCCCCTCAGTGGGTGGCTTAGCCGCGAATCCGTTTCGCCTAAGTTTGGAAAAATCCTATCGAGTGGTGAGCCAGACTCACACTCGGAGGCTTAGCTGCGAATCCGTTTCGCCTAAGTTATCAAAATCCTACCGAGTGGTAAGCCAGCCTTCCACTCGGAGGCTTAGCTGCAGCCTCGTGCTCGCCTAAGTTATAAAAATCCTACCGAGTGGTAAGCCAGCCTTCCACTCGGAGGCTTAGCTGCAGCCTCGTGCTCGCCTAAGGTATCAAAATCCTACCGAGTGAAGAGCAATCCTCTCACTCGGGGGCTTAGCTGCAGCCTCGTGCTCGCCTAAGTTATCAAAATCCTACCGAGTGGTAAGCCAGCCTTCCACTCGGAGGCTTAGCTGCAGCC
>NC_041391.1:157339236-157360889 GCF_002162155.2 Triticum dicoccoides
ATCAAAATCCTACCGAGTGAAGAGCAATCCTCTCACTCGGGGGCTTAGCTGCAGCCTCGTGCTCGCCTAAGTTATCAAAATCCTACCGAGTGGTAAGCCAGCCTTCCACTCGGAGGCTTAGCTGCGACCTCGTGCTCGCCTAAGTTGTCAAAATCCTACCGAGTGAAGAGCAATCCTCTCACTCGGGGGCTTAGCTGCAGCCTCGTGCTCGCCTAAGTTATCAAAATCCTACCGAGTGGTAAGCCAGCCTTCCACTCGGAGGCTTAGCTGCGACCTCGTGCTCGCCTAAGTTGTCAAAATCTTACCGAGTGAAGAGCAACCCTCTCACTCGGGGGCTTAGCTGCAGTCCTGCGCTCGCCTAAGTTACAAAAATCCTACCGAGTGAAGAGCGACCCTCTCACTCGGAGGCTTAGCTGCAGTCCAAGCGCTCGCCTAAGCACAGGCACCTTGCTTTGAACCCGCAAAAGACATTTTGAGCCGAAGGCAATCGTATTCAAGCGCCAAATTCAAGTTTGAATCGATGTTTAAGGGAACCGAAAGTGCTCAGGCGTCAAGCCTGTTAAAGTTTGTCGGTTACAACTCCACTCGGCATACCGAGGTAAATTTAAAGAGTCGAGCCAAAAGAAGTTTTTTACCCCTCCTGTGGAGGGCTGGAAGGTGCAACAAATTCATCAAGGTCAATTCCGTCGGCGATCCGAGTGGCAGCTGCAAGGAAAGTCTCCATAAAGGACCTGAAGTCGTGCTTCTTGGTATTGGCCACCCGAAGGGCCGCCAGCTTCTCCTCTCGTACATCTTTGCAGTGGACTCGGGCCAGACACAGAGCGACATCTGCACCACACCGAGCCGAGGACTTCTTCCACTCCTGCACTCGACCAGGGATCGCGTTCAAGCGGGCCATCAGCGACTCGAGGTCATTCTGAAGTGTCTCCTCAGGCCAGAGCGTCGAGTCGATGCGAGATGTGGCGGCCTTCAGCCTTGCGAGATAGTCCACGACGGCTGCGACACGAGACTCCAGTCGGAAAACATCCATGGCAACTTCGTCGTTCACCGGAGAATTGACGGGGTCAAGGTTTGGCTCCAGTCGGCTGGTTTCCTCTTCAAAGTTTTGACAAAATTCTGCAAGGGTGATCACTAAGTCAAGGGGATAGTCGAATGGAAGAAGCCACAGTTGGAAATATTTGCCAAACATGGAGGTTTACCTTCAAGCATAAGAAACAGCTTCTTGGCAAGGCCACTCAGGAAGGCCTCCAGTTCAGTTTTCTTCTCAGTCAATTTGCTGACTTGGTCGGTCAAGAAAAAAAAGAAAAAAAAAACAGTGTGCGAGACGCATTCTCTAAGACTGTGATCAACTGCAAGCAGTCGACCGCAGTCTCGGGGACTACACCCAGTGGGTGCACTCAGCGTGCCCCCACTGGTTTGCGAAATCCAGTCGACCAGTCGACTGACAGAAAGATTGGCATCATAAAGCCTAAGGCCGACTGCCAGCAGTCGACCTTAGCCTTGGGGACTACACCCAGTGGGTGCACTCAGCGTGCCCCCACCGGTTTGCGAAATCCAGTCGACCAGTCGACTGACAGAAAGATTGGCGTCATAAAGCCTAAGGCCGACTGCCAGCAGTTGACCTTAGCCTTGGGGACTACACCCAGTGGGTGCACTCAGCGTGCCCCCACCAGTTTGCGAAATCCAGTCGACCAGTCGACTGACAGAAAGATTGGCATCATAAAGCCTAAGGCCGACTGCCAGCAGTCGACCTTAGCCTTGGGGATTACACCCAGCGGGTGCACTCAGCGTGCCCCCGCTAACACGGAGTTTATTCGACACACCCAGTGGGTGACTAATATAAATTCCGGAAAAGAAAAGTTTTTGGTAGCATATCCAACAGAACAAACAGCGGTCGACTGACCTGGACATTGCTTTGGAGGGCAGAACTGGCGTCATAAGCTGCCTGGCTCGCGTCCCGGATGGTCTTCAGCTGCTCCATCATGAGTCCCGCCTGGCGTATCGCCTCCTTCGCTGCGCCAGCTTGGTCCTCTGGGACGTGGTGCGTCATGAAGAGGGAAGGCTGCTGAGCACTAGTCAGTGGAGTCGCGAAGGTCACCGTGTGTCGAGTGGTGTTCTCCTCCTCCACAGTCAGAATTTCAGGCGCCGGCACATCCTGAGGCACCTTACTGGCGGACGCTTTCCGACTCCTCCTGTGTTTCAGCGGCTCTTCATCCTCATCATCATCAGGAAGATCGATAACAGTGTTGGGTGGAGCTGCGGAGAAGGGTCAGGATCAGAGATCGCGAGTCAGTCGACTAAGAATGGTATTAAGAACACAGTACCTGGATTCGAAGTTGCTGCATCCTCCATCTCGTGGTCATCGGCCCGGGCCGAGGTCTCAGAAGTAGCAGCACTACAACTCCAAAGGATCAGTCGACTAACCTCAGCGTCGACCAGAGATAAAGTTCGCACAAGAATAAGAAAATATGAGCAACACAATTACCCTGATATGGTGGGGATGGACACCTTCATCTTCGGCAGGAGCTTGGTCGGCTTCGAGGAGGCCGCCCTGGGCTGCTTCGGCGCCTTTTCAGTCGGCGCCGGAGAGGTGGTCCGAGGACGCTTGGTCGATTGAGTGGCAGTCGCAACCCCCTTACCACGTTCGGTCGAAGGGTCGTGGACAAGCTTCGACCGCCTTTCTGAGCGCGGTGGAACGACCTCCTCCTCCTCTTCTTCCTCGTCCTCGATGTCATCTTCATCACCTTCATCATCATCATCGTCGTCGTCATCCCCTGCAGCATTCGAGTCCCATTCCTCCTCTTCCTGGCTCTCGCCCCCGCTCGCCTCGCCCCCGCTCGCCTCGCCTTCCTCAGTCGGAGCTTGTGCCCCATTGGGCATCGAGTACAACTCGGTGAAGGCCTAGCAGATGCCCAAACAAGGATCAGTCGACCAGTCGGCAGAGTTAGCAGAAATGAATACAACAAGGACACAATGGAAAGCAGAGCAAGTGTACCTTGTTTGGGACGCTGTTGTGGTCGAGTGGAGGAATCCTTCTGGCTCCGCGCGGGTTGTCCCTGTTTCCGGTAACGGCTACCATCCATCTTTCCAGAGTGACGTCGTCGACTTCTTCTGGATGGACTCTAGTCTCGTCTTCGGGCCCACAGTACAACCACATGCAGTGGCTCCGGAATTGAAGGGGTTGGATGCGACGCCTGAGGAAGACCTCCAGAAGATCCATGCCCGTCACCCCTTCCCGAACCAACTGCACCACGCGCTCCATCAACATCTTCACGTCGACTTTCTCCTCCGGAATCAGCTTCAGAGGGGAGGGCTTGTTCACTCGGTCCATGGTAAACGGAGGGAGTCCACTCGACTGCCCTGGCGTCGACTGGACCTGACAGTAGAACCAAGTCGACTGCCAGCCTCTGACAGACTCGGGAAAGGACATGGGCGGGAAGGTGCTATTATTCCTCACCTGAATCCCCAGGCCCCCACACATTTGGACGACTCGGGTCTTCTCATCACCTGGGCTCGCCTTCTTCACGGTCTGAGAGCGACACGTGAAGATACGTTTGAACAAACCCCAGTGCGGTCGACAGCCCAAGAAACCCTCACACATGGACACGAACGCAGCAAGATAGGCAATGGAGTTTGGGGTAAAATGGTGGAGCTGCGCTCCAAAGAAATTCAAGAAGCCACGGAAGAAAATGCTTGGCGGCAAGGAAAACCCACGATCAACATGAGTGGCCAGAAGCACACACTCACCCTCTTCTGGCTGTGGCTGCCACTCCTTCCCCGGCAACCTCGCAGCTCCATGAGGGATCAAGCCCTCGTTGGCCATGTCGAGGAGGTCCTTCTCCGTGATGGTCGACTGGATCCAGTCTCCTTGAACCCAGCCTTTCGGCAGGCGGGATCTGGACGAGGACCCTCTGCGGCTGGTGGATCTCCCCTTCGCCTTCTCTGATGCCGACGCCTTCTTGGCACGCTCCAGCGCCGCTGTCTTCTCCTTGGCCATGGTCGCCGGAGAGATGCACGAAGGGAAGTGGTGCGGGGGCGAGAGCGAGCACGCTGAGCAGGGAGGAAGGAAGCAGAGGAAGAGAGGGAGAATGCTGAGGCGCAGCACAGAAATCCTCGCCGGGCACATTTATAAGGTCCCTTCCGAGTGGCTGACATGTGGGCCCGGTCGATCTAATCATATCTGTGAGCAGTTATGAGGACTGGATACGTGGCGAAAAAGGCGGCGCGGAGATCGAGGCGTCTATGCCCCGTCCCATCCGAACGCCGCGGTCTGCCCCGCTTCGCGCGCGCTCCCAAATTTCGCGCCCCGCGGAATCCGCGAGCAACAAATCAGTCTGTCAGACGCGGTGTTTCCGGCGATCCGTCGCTCGGAGATCGTCGAAGCTCGAAAGGTCACTCGACACAAAAATAGAATGGATCGAGTCGACCGAAGACAAATTGCTCCCTGTCAACGAAGAGATTCTTTGATCCAGATTAGCGCACAACTAAAGCGCAAAGGTTAATCGGAAACGACGTCAACTCCTTCTTCACTCGAAGCCTCAATCCATTCGGGGGCTAATGATGGGGTTATGTACCTAGGGTAGGGTGATGGACCTGTTCCAAGTAACTTACCCTAGGACATCCCTAGAAGAGGTCGCCTTCCAGTCGACCAACGAGGGTTCACTCGACTGGCCTGAAGGACTCGACCACGAAGACTCACTCGACCACCAGGAGGTCAAGAGGCACTCTGCACCGCAACGGCCTGTAATTAAGTAGACTTTATGATAGTAAAGGCACTTTATGTGGGGCGTTACCAGTAACGCCCCAAACTTAACTCACCTTAAACCCTCTCCTACGTGGGCTGGCTGGGGTCCTGGCGCACTCTATATAAGCCACCCCCCTCCACAGGCAGAAGGGTTCGGCACCCTGTAATCCGTACACTCATAATCCACTCGACCGCCTCCGGGCTCCGAGACGTAGGGCTGTTACTTCTTCCGAGAAGGGCCTGAACTCGTACATCCTTTGTGCTTACAACTTCTCCATAGCTAGGACCTTGCCTCTCCATACCTACCCCCCACTCTACTGTCAGGCTTAGAACCACGACAGGCGGTGCGAGGCTTCAGGAACGGTTTTGCCCGGTACCTTGTCAGAGTGGTGATGTGCAACATTACAGATGAAAATCATGTCCGGTTTTTGCCGGCCGGCGTTGATGGCACCCGCGGGTGTCATTCCCCTCTCTGGAGGCGACGTCGAGTGTGTCGCCAACTCCCTCGTGCTTGGTGTTGGCAGTTGTCTCTGGGCGAAAGCCTTGGTCCTCTGGAGAGGCATGATGGCGGCGTCTGTGACGCCGTTTCTCTGTTGGGAGCATCGTGCGAGGAGACTGAGTTTCCTGTTGGCGCTCCTCCGGTGCTTGTCGTGGCCCTGACTGCTCTTTTCCGGCGCTATGTATGGTCGTCGCGGATGAATCCAAAGGAAGCTAGAGTTGCTGTTCTTTGGAGATGTTTGGTGTCGATCAAGACGCGGCGAGGTGTTTCGGTTTTGGGCAGGTTATTCCGTGTTGTAGTTGTGTTGTCGTGTGTGGCTGTCCTAAGATAGTCGGATGTGCTGTTGTGCTACGCTCGTTGTTCGCAGCGAGTGGTAGATGTCATGTACTAATTTTCTCTCCTTCTATAAAGCTATGGTACGCAATTTGGGTACCCTCGAAAAAAAGACTAATTATGTAATCATGGTTTACACCCAGCGGGACGTTACAACGAGGTAATTAAACAGGACATGAACTGTGAATCTCAGATGACATGACTATATGAGTAGTGAGAAGTTGATTCGTTGACAAACGGCACTTCAGAACCTCCTGTACTTGTTCTTCTTTGGCCTCAACTCTAAATAATAGTTTGCACACAATACATCAGATAAGAAAAATGAATAGATTATTCGCGAATTCGCATCAATTGTATCTAAATAAATATAAATATCCATTAGTAACTGTCAAAACCTAGAAGTTCCTATTTATATGAAAATGTTTTATCATGAGAGTGTTAGTGTGGATGGAACATATGCCCCTACAGTGCATACCAGAAGGAAAAAATATCAGGGTCGGCACATAAAAAAAAGAGCATGGGAGTTGGAAAGTCTGTTAAATGGAGTGCAATGTTGTATACGACACTATGACTAGAGCATGCATCACGAAAGAATTAATTTTATTTTTAATCAAAAGATAATAATTGTATTTCTGAATATCATCAGCAATGAACCGTATTTGAACAAGATCTATGAGGCAAAGTCGCAAAGAACATGACTTCTTCTTTCTTCCATAAAGGGACAATGGATGAAGTTTCACCTGGTTGCTGTGGCCACACTTCTTCTTGCGGCAGTTTGTAGCTCTAAGAGGCAGCCGAGCATAGCACCTGCAAGAGAATAGTGACAAAACGCTAATTAGGACAATCACATCCCTATGATACGCAAACACCACGATGGAACCTCCTTCTAGAAGAAGAAAAAAGGTTGATAATCGCTCCTACATAGTTGCATTGCATCACATCTACACTTATCTCTTAGGGTACACATCACCAACTTCCTTGTCAAGAGCTAAACCATGTACACAAACACAACAATTAGGAAATGGTGTGCCGGGATAGACAATGCCTACTTTTATCACATGTAATGATCGATGCTAGTCACATGTAATCATGTACACACGCAGGCAATTGTGTGGAGAACAGCTAAATAATTGGGGCTTACAGACCAGGAAGGGCTTGGCGAAGGTCGTCTTTGTTTTTCATGAGAGGTTCCGTTAAGGTTCATGGTGGCCAATTGATGAGTTTTTGGGAGATACTTGGTTACGTGACATTTCATTAGCTCTTCAATATTTGATCCTTTATAATATTATAGTTAGGAAGGAGACCACGGTGGCAGCTGTCTTGGGGCTAGCCCATTGAATAGTTAATTTAGCAGAGCCTTACTCAGTGACAAATGAACTAGGTGGATCCGTTTGGTTAGTAGGTTGGTGTCGATCAATTTAATCAAGATGTCTGTACCGTTATAGTGGAGGTGGACTAACAATGGTGTCTTCCCTGTGAAGTCTATGTATGAGGATTTTATAAATTTTGGGTCTACTTTTCGCACAACACATCTAAAAAAACAGAAGTTCTACAATCAAAGTTTTCATGTGATTCTTACAGAGGGAGTTAGTTCTTACAAAAGATAATTTTGCAAAACATAATTGACCGGGTAGCACAAAATGTTCATTTTGTGATTAAGAGAAAACAATCATCATTTATTCATGTCATGTCCATTTGCTACATTGATTTGGTGCATGATTCATGCTACTTTCAATTTATCATGACCAACAAGTATACCAAATTGGTTAAGTAATTGGTTAGGCGGTGGTATTCACCACTGAAGGGTCAAATCCGTGTGGGAGTTTGTGTCCTTCATTGTGCAATTTGAAATTGCCAGAACAATTGTGTTTTTAACCGATCATCTATTTCAAAAATATTTATAGGTTACCTACAGAGCTATGGCATCAATCTGTATGTGATCATCACTACAGCCTGTAGACGTGTGTGGGCTTATGGCCTTCGGGTCCAGCCATTTGGAAACGGCTGCATGTGTTCTGTTCAACTAGTTTGTCTGGTCTGCTAGTACCCGATTATGTGGATGACCTATGTAATTTTTCGTCCGACTGGTTTTGTCATGTTTTGCTGTAAGCATTTCGGTATCAGCTATCGAGACAACGTGATCGCGGTCGCCTGTGTCTTATGATGGATGCTATGACTGCGGGCGCACGCTGACTTGACACGCAGCAGGCTTTGATACTACAGCCACTTGGTGATCTTTGTTTCTTCTCTTCTTTTTATGCTTTCTTTGGGATCTGTCTGTGATGATGTCTCGGCTGTCTATTTTACTCTACTGCACTTAAACCTCTTGTATGGACGCGATGGTGGCTTTATTAATAAAGCGGGATGAAAGCCTATTTCGAATGGATCCCCTTCCTCCCCTCTTGCCCCCCCCCCTCTCGCCCTAGCCGCCCAACCCCCCTCCCCTGCTCGCCGGCCGGGGTCCGGCCTTCCTCCTCTCCTCTCGCCGGTGCTCACTCGCTCCCCTCTCCTGCCTCCTCGCCGGTGGTGCTCTCTCCTCCGCCTTCTCCGCTGCTTGTGCTTGGATCTCGCTTCTGGGCCCTGGCGTCCGATGAGGAAGATTCGCGGTCAGCTGCCTCTTCCCCCCGCTGCCCTTCGCCCTGCCTTGGGGGGGTGGCGCAGCCCCTCGTCGCTCCCCGCTCCCGCAAGTTTGCTCCTGGTGGACGAGATCGGTCGGTGGAGGCGGCTTCGTCGGTTGATGGCTGGATCCGGGTTTCTCGCTGGCGGCGCAAGTCCGGTAAGTTTGCCGTTGCTTCTCCTGGTCCTGGTATCTTGGGCTCTACTCCTGATGGGGAGCTTGGAGGACCCCCATCTCTCTCTCCCGCTTCCTCCTCAGCGGCCTCGTCGCCGGCGGCGGCGACGGCGGGGCCGCTGATGGCACTGGCGTCGTGTGCCCTAGATCTCGAATTCGCCTCGGTGGCCTTCGGGCCGCGGGCCGATCCCCTGCGTGGGCTTGTTGGGCCTCTTGCTTCGTTGCTGCCCAGTCGGCCTACCCCTCCTCCCCCTCTATCGTCAGTGGCTGATTTCCCACCTCTTGTCTCTTCCGGCCCAGTTAGGCCCATCGGCCTGGATCCTGATCCCCATCCCCCTTTAGCCCATCTTGCGCATCGGGCCCAGGTGGGCACGGCTCGGTCGGGCTATATCTGGATACCCCGCGGCTCGTCTCCCCCTCTGCCAGGGTTTCCGGCTTCCTCTTCTGATCTGCGTTGTCACCGTCTCCCCATTCGTCGCCTCATCAGATCTAGCCCTCCTCCACCCCTTCTCCTTCCTTTCGCTGTGGTGCTCACCATGGATAAGTCGCGGGGCTCTTCCTGCAAGGCGGTCTCGGGCAGCAAGCACCGTCGTGAGGACTCCCCTGCCTCCACGGTGGATCTGAAGCTCGAGGCTTCGCTCCGCTCCAAGCTGGAGGCGGAGCAGGTGGCACGCGAGCAGGTGGCTCGTGACCGCGCAGCCTGGGCTTCGGGTCCGGAGTGGTTGCAGCGCTCGGAGAGGGAGAGCGTGCCTGGATCTGGTCCGCAGGGATCTGGATCTGGCCCCTCCCACTCTCCAGCGCTGGACCCGTGGGAGGCGGCGGCGGCCTCTGGCGGTGGGGTTTCTTCTTCCTCTGCTTCCTTGCCTGCTTCGGGCGTGGGGCGTGGTTCGTCTGCTCCGACGCGTTTCCCCCCTCCTCCTCGCCCGGCTGTGGTCGGTACTGGATCTCGTCTGCCGCCCCGGTCCTTCGCAGGGCCGGCGCGTCGGCCGCCCGGCCCAGCCTCTGGGGCGCCTCCCTCTTCGGGAATGGGTGATGGGCTCCTTCCCCCTCCTTCTCTCTTCCGCAATCCCGTCCTTCCTCTACTTCCCAAAGCAACCCCTCTGCGCTCACTTGCTTCGCCTGCCACAGGCCTGGCCATTTCCAATCTCGCTGCTCCAACCCTCCATTCTGCTTGATCTGTCGCTCCGATGGTCACCTCATGGTCAACTGCATGAATAGGCAGAAGCCTCCCTTGGTCCTTCAGTTCAGCTCGGGCCTCCTTGGTTGCGCCTTCTTCGCCTTTGACAGTGACCTGCCTGTCCTGGAGATGGCTCCCCCTCTGTCCAATGCTGCGATTGTCACGGTGAAGGATCAAAAGATTTTGCACCAAACTCTTCTGGAAGGGCTTCGCATATGGGATGAGGCTGGGTGGGATTTGCAAGTAGTGCAGATTTCTGATTATGAGTTTTCGGTGGTGTTTCCCTCCAAAGAGTGTTTACGGATGATTGCCTCGTGTACGAGTTTCACTTTGCCCCTCAACCAATTGGTGGTTTCTGTCAAAGCGGCGTCTTGCAATGGTACGGCAGTTGGTCCTCTCTCCCAAGTTTGGGTTCTGATTGATGATTTGCCTGCTGGTCTTCGCTCAACTGCCTTTCTCATGGCTTTTGGGGTTTTGATTGGGAAGCCCATGGAGGTGGATGAGGATTCTCTGAACAAGGTTGGCCCTGCAAGGATGAAGGTTTGGTGTGTGGATCCCGAACGTGTGCATGGCTCGATTGATATCTTCCCCTCTCCCAATGGTATCAGACTTCGGGTGCGGGTGGAGGGGACGGCTGCTTTTCAGGCTCCACTTCCCCCTCCTCCCCCTTCTAGCCCTTCGGACAAGCATGATAAGGAGGGGGCGGATCTATGGGTGGCCCTAATCAGAGCAATGGATCTAACCTTCGCTTCACCCAATTTGAATGGGATGGTTTGGTTGAATCTGAACGTGAGCTGTTTCATTCCCAAGCCCCCTCTGGTGTTGCGCCCCGCGAGGATGTGGCGATCCCTTCTGCTGCCCCGATAGTCTCTGCTGCTGGTGATGATACGATGAAGCACCAGCCAATGTCAGCTACCCGCATGTCTGGTGCTTGCTCCAACCTTCCGGCCCGACCGCTCTCCCACACTCGCTCGGGAATTGAGGATCTTCCTGCCTCCCCTGCCTGCGACGTGGTGGGATCCCAGTCCCTCCGGAAGAAAAAATCCTCAGTGCACAAATTCTCGGTTAAAAGCAGGAATTCGTCGGGCTCGAAGCAATCCATGACGGGGGTTTGTCGTCGTCTCGACAAGGACATGGGGTCTATGTCTCGTTCGGGCCCTCTCCCGGCCTCTCCTGCTGCACGGTCGCATGCTATTCGGTCTCCTGCGTCCACGGCTCGCAAAGGCAGGCGGGTGGCGAATTCGGGTGGCTCTATCATGGAGCGGGCTGAGAAGCGGGCTGCGGCGAAGGATCTCCCTCCCCCAGGTACTTCCCCCGTCCCCACTTCTGTTTCTTCTCTGGTTCGGTTGGTGTTACCTTACTCTTTCGGATGATCATCTTTTAAATATTATGTCGGACGTGGGTGTGGTGGTTGATACTTCGGTTGGGTCTCCTAGTTCTCTTCTTGCTATCATTCGGGCTAACGAGATGGCTCAGGCGGCCATAGCTAAAGCCAAAGAGGCCGTTGCTTCTCAGGTTGGGGCTTCTAGTAGTCGTCAGGGTGAGGAAGCGGGTGCTGGTTGTGGCCAGCCCCAATCCAACTTGTCTAGGAGGGGCACAAATAAACGAGTTAAATCCTGCGTGGCTAGTAGCAGGTCGAGTCTTCGCATCAAGAATTTATCTTATAAATGAGGGCATTATTCTGGAATATTATAGGGTTCGGTGCTAGGGGGTGCCGCGAACAACTCAAAGATCTGATCCGCTCTAGTTCTATTGACTTTGTGGGGTTGGTTGAAACCTTTAAGGAAGCTTTTTTCCCTAATGACCTCTCTGCTATCGTGGGCATGGACAGATTCAATTGGAACTTTTTACCTGCTTCGGGTCACTTTGGTGGGATCTTGATAGGCTCTAATAAAGATATTTTTGACTTTGTTGCATTTGATCATGGGATCTTTTGGGCTAGTTCTGTTCTTTGTCATAAAGCTTTGAATACTCTCTGTGAGTTTATCGTCGTTTATGGGCCTGCAGATCATTCTTTGTCTCCTTTATTTCATAATGAGCTATCTGTGAAGATCGAATCCTACAATCTCCCGATAGTTATCGGGGGAGACTTTAATCTTCTGCGGTGTCCTTCTGATAAAAGTAACGATATCTTCTCCTGGCCTCTAGCTAATGCCTTTAACGACTTTATTAGTGTCAATGCTATTTGTGAGCTTCCCCGGGGCGGTGCCCGCTATAGCTGGTCCAATCATCTAGCTAACCCTATTAGATCTATGCTCGATAGAGTCTTCATTTGTCCCAGGTGGGATTCCATGTTCCCTAGGGCCTTCCTCGGCACCAAATGCATAGTTGGATCTGACCATACCCCCTTAATTCTTTACGATGGCTCTATCAGCCTTAGGCCTCCGGCTAGATTTCAATTTGATGCCACTTGGCTGTCTGTTGATGGTTTTATCGAGATGGTGGCCTCGAAGATATCCCTCCTTCTTTCCTCCAACTCTCGCTCTTTTGGGCCTCTAGATGATTGGCACTCGTGCTCCTACAACCTTCGTAAATTCCATAGAGGCTGGTCTTGTAACCGTGCGGCGGAGGATCGTCGTACCAAGTCATTCCTTAAGGATCAGATTTCGTCTCTTGATCACGCGGCCGACTCTATTGGGCTTTCTGATGATGGATGGGCGGTGCGATATAACCTTGAGGCCGCCTTAATGCAGTTGCACCACCAGGCTGAGGTTTATTGGCGCCAACGGGGCACTCTCAACTGGACTCTAAAAGGTGACTCCCCCACGGCCTATTTCTTTGCGATCGCGAACGGTAGGAGAAGGCGCTGTGGTATCAACAGCCTGATGATTAATGGTGTGCGATCTTCGGATCAGTCCGCTATTATGGCTCATGTGGTGGACTTCTTCTCTTCGCTATTGGGGGCTAAGCCTCAATCGGGCCTCTCCATCTCCCCTTCCCTTTGGAACATAGGACTTAAAATCTCGCCCGCGGAGAATGCCTCCTTGATGATCCCTCTGTCTGATCAGGAAATCTGGGATGTAGTTAATTCCTCTAACCCTAATGCTGCCTCTGGGCCAGACAGCTTCTCTATTCCTTTCTTTCGGAAATTCTGGCCTCAGTTGAAACAGCTGGTTTGTAAAGTCATCCAGGGTTTTGTCTTGGTACTGTCGATATCGCCCGCCTGAATTACGCTGTGATCTCCCTGATCCCCAAGGTTAAGGGTGCCGATTTAATCTCTCAATTCCGTCCTATTGCTTTGATTAATAACTTCGCCAAATTTCCGGCTAAGGGTTTTGCGAATCGATTGTCGCCGGTTGCGCATATAGTTATTTGCCCCTTCCATCTGCTTTCATCAAAGGTCATTTCATTCTAGATGGTATCTTATCTTAGCACGAGATTGTTCATGACCTTCACTCTCGGAGATCTAAAGCGATTATCCTTAAGTTAGATTTTGAGAAAGCTTATGACTCGGTTAGCTGGACCTTCCTCAAACAGGTCTTGCTTGCAAAAGGCTTCGACGGAGCTTATGTTCATCGTGTCATGCAGTTGGTCTCGGGTGGTCATACTGTCGTTTCTGTAAATGGGTTCATTAGCAACTTCTTCGCCAATGGCAGGGGCCTCCGCCAAGGGGATCCTGCCTCCCCTGTTCTTTTTAATTTTGTGGCCGATGCCTTTTCGTGCATGCTCACTAGGGCGGCCCGTTGTGGTCACATCTCTCCAGTGGTCTCCCATCTTCTACCGGAGGGGGTATCCCACTTGCAATATGCTGATGACACAATTATCTTGGTGGAGCTGGACGACACATGTATTGCCAACCTTAAATTCATCCTGCTTTGTTTCGAAGCTGTATCGGGTCTTAAGATTAATTTATCTAAAAGTGAGGTCCTAGTGACGGGTGTTGATGATGCGGAAGCCTTGCGGCTGGCCAGGCTTCTTAACTGCTCCTTGGGTTCCTTCCCCTTTAAATATCTAGGCCTCCCTATTTCTCCTGTCTTGCTCCATGCTAAGGACTTTGCTCCGGCGGTCGCTAAAGTGGGAAACACGGTGCTCCCCTGGAGGGGGAGATACAATACCAATGCTGGCAAAGTTGCTCTAATTAACTCCTGCTTATCCTCTCTCCCTATGTTTCTTATGGGCTTCTATCTTCTTTCGGCTGGCGTGCATGCTGGCTTCGACAAACATAGGGGAGCCTTTTATTGGAATTCCGCGGATAATAAACGGAAATATAGGCTGGTCTAGTGGCAATATATGTGTAAGCCTAGAAACCTTGGGGGGTTAGGCATTATTAATACTCAGGTGATGAACATATGTTTGCTTATTAAGTGGTGGTGGAAAATTATGACTAGTGGGGCCGATTCCCTTTGGTTTTCGATTCTTAAGGCTAAATACTTCCCACACTCTAGCCCGATGTTTGCCACCGCTCATCGCGGATCTCAGTTCTGGAAATCCCTTGTCAAAGTCAGGCCTACCTTCCTGGAACATGTTAAATTTACCGTTGGTAATGGGACGGCGGTCCGCTTCTGGTTGGACTGGTGGACCGGGGATGCCCCCCTAGCTGTTAGTTTTCCGGTTTTGTTTTCTTATTGCCCTAAACCTGATATCTCCATCGCGGAGGTGGCGGCTAATAACTGGGATCTGGCTTTTCATCGGTCCCTGTCTCCTGAAGAGTTGGAAGACTGGCAAAGTCTCTCTGCCCTCTTCCCCGTGCTCTCGGAGACGTCTGACGCTGTGGTTTGGCCTCATTCGGCCTTTGACAGATTTTCGGTTAAGTCGTTGTACTCTAGGCTTATCGGTGGTACCCTTTCGAGCAGATTTTCTTGTGTCTGGAAGTCCAAAGTCCCTCCTAAGATTAAAATTTTTCTGTGGCAAGCCTTTCGTGGCCGCCTCCCGGCGGCTGACTAGATTAAAAGGTGCAATGGGCCAGGCTCGGAGTTCTGTCATCTTTGTGGTGCCTTGGAGAACTTGGATCACATTTTTTTCAATGCGTGCTGGCTAAGTTGGTTTGGAGTTGTGTCAGATCTTGGCTACAGGTTTCTTGGAATCCTTCCTCATTCTCCGATCTTCGAAACTTAGCCAAAGTTTTGGTTGGGGTTACCAAGAGGGTGTGCTGGGTCAGCCTGGGAGCCTTATGCTGGGCTCTTTGGACTATTAGGAACAAATTTACTATTGAACATATTTTCCCGTCTAAGCCTGCTGACGTTCTTTTCAAATCATGTATACTATTGCAGCAGTGGAGATCATTGACTAAGGATGAAGATCGGGATGCCCTGGACTTGCTCATCGCCAAAATTCGGGCTTCGGCATCCCACATCTCCGGGCTGGACCCCTTCGTCTAATCAGGGTGGCGCTGATTGCGTAGTTTGGTTCTATCTTCTCCCTTCCGGCCTGCGCGCCGTGTATGGCAGGTTGCCTGTATCCCCTCTTCGTTTGCTGGTCCAAATCTTTTGCTCGGTGTACTATACTGCGATGTTTCGCTAGTTGGCTTTGTTTTTGTTCGGTTATGTGACGCTGCCGTGTGGCTTTATTTATAAAGTTGGGCTATGGCCTTTTCTCTAAAAAAGCCTATTTCGAGAACTTTTGCGACCCGATGACTGAGACTTATTTTGTTTAAGGCACATCTAGATGTGTCCTAATTATTGCACATTGAAAGTGACTCAAGCAAGAAAAAAAAAGGAAAATGAAGTATCCGTACGAATCTCCGCCTAAAATTAACGGCATAGGATTTAGATATGCAATACTTATGACACATCTAGAAATGTTTTAGCAAATCCATTTTTTTAATAAAATGACTATGTGTATGGATTATCCGTTTTTGAAAGAAAAATAATACGTATGGCGTTGTACTTTTCGGCAAGGACTCTGAGGCCAAGTTCGTATTTGTAGAAGCACCAGCCTCTGCCGAGGCGTACCACGAGGTGGATCGTAGACTCCTTCTGGACACCGTAGTCGGCCAGGGTGCGTCCGTCCGGCAGCTGCTTCCCAGCGTAGACGAGACGCTGCCTGTCCGACGAGATTCCTAAGACGATCGACGGTGCGACACCGGGTAATTAATTAAAAAAGAAAACCAAGCCGTGGCGTTGGGCATGGACGACGCACGGTATACCTTCCTCGTCTTTGATCTTGGACTTGACATCGTCGACGGTGTCGCTGCTCTCGACCTCCAGGTGGTGGTCTTCACCGTCGGGGCTAGGCTGACAACTTAGTATCACATTTGAGTTAGGGCACAAGAAACCATCAACTCTATGCCTAACCAATAACGTGGAGCATTGATTGTTGGATTTGCTCGCGAAAACAGTGAAACCGACATGTAGGCCCCATCTGTTGGGCTGACGTGGCATTCTTGTGTGGACAATTTTGCTGAGTTGGATGAGGTCCACCTGTCAATGACTTGAGTGCTTATCTTTTTCACTTTTTTCTTTCCCATTTTTCTCATGGGCATTCCAGCAAACAGGCTATGGTCGTGTCTGTAAGCGGCTCCACGACCAGGAAGAGCCAGCTTATGCAGGCGTGCCAAGGAGAAGCTCCGGCGGCGCCACGGCCAGGCGAGCACTAGTAGAAAAGGGGGCAATGGCCCAGGCCAGTTCTGCCCATTAGTCCCGGTTCAATCCAGAACCGGGACCAATGGAGCTATTTGCCCCGGTTCGTGAGCCCAGGGGGCCGGCCGGGCAACGTGGGGCATTGGTCCCGGTTTGTCCGGACCTTTTCGTCCCGGTTGGTGGGACGAACCGGGACCAATGGGCCTGGCTCCTGGCCCACCACTATTGGTCCCGGTTGGTGGTATGAATCGGGACCAAAGGCTTCCCTTTAGCCCCGGTTGATGCCACCAACCGGGACCAATGGTGGTGCCTATATATAGCCCCTCGCGCAAGAGCAGAGCACACTGCTCTGTTTTTTCTGGCCGAGGGGGAGATGGCTTGGTGGTGCTCTAGCTCACCTCCTATGCACACAAGGTGTTCGATGAAATGCCCGAGCCACACTACTTAAGGTTTCTCCTCTCCAAGCTCGACCGTCAAGCTCCATTTTCCTCAATATTTATCTAGGTTTAGTGGTCCGTCACGCCCTGTCCCCGTCTTCACCGCCGTCGATCACCCGCGCCGATCTCATCGCCGGCACCAACGTGGTGAGCCTCTTGTTCTTATCTTCTTTCTGAAAGAAAAAATATTCTTACTTGTATGTTTAGATAGATACTTGTATTATTTTCTTACTTTTATTATTGCATCTTATATAGTGCGATGGTTTTGGTATCCGCCCCCGTCGGCCCTCATCCTATCTATGATTCGGATGTGGTATATATTATCTTTTCATAACTATTGGTTCATTTATTGTGTATGAAAATTATGCTGACCAACGTGACATAGATTTTATTTATCTAGGAGGTTGTTGAACCGGAAATTCCAACCGACCCTATTGTCGAGAGGTTAAATTTAGTTAAAGAAGAAAACAATTTCTTGAAGGAAAAAATAAAAAAAACTTGAGGAGGAGAAGATGATATTGGAGTTGCATGTTGCGGATGTCGTCGATGATCACAAGATCAAGATGGATGCAATGCGCTTGAAGATGAGAAAGATTAGAAAATATGCCATTCATATCGAGGCTTGGTATCATTATGCCGTTGGATCAGTTGTTACCTTGGTTGCGATTATGATCGCATTTGTTTTCACATTGAAATGTTTTACATAGTTTTAATGTATGGTTTAATTAATTTAGATGCTCTGCAGAGCTTTATGTTGTTAGATGAGAACTATGTATGTACTTTGGTTTTTATGTGATGATGAACTTCTATTAATTTGGTCACTTAATTATCTATTCATGATGTTCTGTAATGATTTTTGACACACTCAATTATATATAATGCATGCAGATGAACCGGCAATGGATGTACGGTGACAGACACACCTCCGAGTACATTAAGGGCATGCATGATTTTCTCGAAATGGCTGAGGCAAACAAGCAGAATGGTTTTATGTGTTGTCCATGCCCTATATGTGGGAATACGAAGTCTTACTCTGACCGGAAAATCCTTCACACCCACCTGCTTTACAAGGGTTTCATGCCACACTATAATGTTTGGACGAGGCACGGAGAAATAGGGGTTTTGATGGAAGACGGCGAGGAAGAAGAGTACGATGACAACTATGTGCCCCCTGAATATGGTGATGCTACTGAACATCAAGATGCACCAGACGATATGGACGATGGTGCTGCAACGGGCGAAGCTGCTGAAGATCAAGAGGAACCATACGATGTGCCCGATGATGATGATCTCCGCCGGGTCATTGTCAATGCAAGCACACAATGCGAAAGTCAAAAGGAGAAGCTGAAGTTCGATCGCATGTTAGAGGATCACAAAAAAGGGTTGTACCCCAATTGCGAAGATGGCAACACAAAGCTCGGTATCATACTCAAATTGCTGCAGTGGAAGGCAGAGAATGATGTGCCTGATAAAGGATTTGAGAAGCTACTGAAAATAATGAAGAAGGAGATTCCAAAGGATAACGAATTGCCCGATAGTATATACGCAACAAAGAAGGTCATATGCCCTCAAGGATTGGAGGTGGAGAAGATACATGCATGCCCTAATGACTGCATCCTCTACTGCGGTGCCTACAAGGATCTGAACGCATGCCCGATATGCGGTGCATTGCGGTATAAGATCAGACGAGATGACCCTGGTGATGTTGACGGCGAGCCTCCCAGGAAGAGGGTTCCTGCGAAGGTGATGTGGTAAGCTCCTATAATACCACGGTTGAAACGTCTGTTCAGAAACGGAGAGCATGCCAAGTTGATGCGATGGCACAGTGAGGACCGTAAGAAAGAGGGGAAGTTGAGAGCACCCGCTGACGGGTCGCAGTGGAGAAAAATCGAGAGAAAGTACTGGGATGAGTTTGCAAAGGACCCAAGGAACGTATGGTTTGCTTTAAGCGCGGATGGCATTAATCCTTTCGGGGAGCAGAGCAGCAATCACAGCACTTGGCCCGTGACTCTATGTATGTATAACCTTCCTCCTTGGATGTGCATGAAGCGGGAGTTCATTATGATGCCAGTTCTCATCCAAGACCCTAAGCAACCCGGCAACGACATTGATGTGTACCTAAGGCCATTAGTTGAAGAACTTCTACAGCTGTGGAATGGAAACGGTGTACGTACGTGGGATGAGCACAAAAAGGAGGAACTTGATCTAAAGGCGTTGCTGTTCGTGACCATCAACGATTGGCCCGCTCTCAGTAACCTTTCAGGACAGACAAACAAGGGATACCACGCATGCACGCACTGTTTACTTGACACCGATAGTATATACCTGGGAAGCTGCAGGAAGAATGTGTACCTGGGCCATCGTCGATTTCTTCCGACCAACCATCAATGTCGAAAGAAAGGCAAGCATTTCAAAGGCGAGGAAGATCACCGGAAGAAGCCCGCCATGCGTACCAGTGATCACGTACTTGCTATGGTCAATGATTTACACGTAATCTTTGGAAAGGGTCCCGGCGGACTAGGTGTTCCGAATGACGCTGAGAATCATGCAACCATGTGGAAGAAGAAATCTATATTTTGGGACCTACCCTACTGGAAAGACCTAGAGGTCCGCTCTTCGATCGACGTGATGCACGTGACGAAGAACCTTTGCATGAACCAGCTAGGCTTCTTGGGCGTGTATGGGAAGACAAAAGATACACCTGAGGCACGAGAGGACCTGCAATGCTTGCACGAAAAAGAGGGCATGCCTCCGAAGCAGTATGAAGGTCCTGCCAGCTACGCTCTTACGAAAGAAGAGAAAGAAATATTCTTTCAATGCCTACTCAGTATGAAGGTCCCGACTGGCTTCTCGTCGAATATAAAGGGAATAATAAATATGCCAGAGAAAAAGTTCCAAAACCTAAAGTCTCATGACTGCCACGTGATTATGACGCAACTGCTTCCGGTTGCATTGAGGGGGCTTCTATCGGAAAACGTCCGATTAGCCATTATGAAGCTATGTGCATTCCTCAATGCAATATCTCAGAAGGTGATCGATCCAGAAATCGTACCAACGCTAAGGAGTGATGTGGCGCAATGTCTTGTCAGTTTCGAGCTGGTGTTCCCACCATCCTTCTTCAATATCATGACGCACGTCCTAGTTCATCTAGTTGACGAGATTGTCATTCTAGGGCCCGTATTTCTACACAATATGTACCCCTTTGAGAGGTTCATGGGAGTCCTAAAGAAATATGTTCGTAATCGCGCTAGGCCAGAAGGAAGCATCTCCATGGGCCATCAAACAGAGGATGTCATCGGGTTTTGTGTTGACTTCATTCCTGGCCTTAAGAAGATAGGTCTCCCTAAATCGCGGTATGAGGGGAGACTGACTGGAAAAGGCACGCTTGAAAGGGACTCAATAATATGCAGGGACGGATATTCTTGGTCTCAAGCACACTACACAGTTCTACAGAACTCTACCTTGATGACCCCGTATGTCGATGAACACAAGAACAGTCTGCGCTCCAAACACCCGGAGCAGTGCGACGACTGGATTACATGTGAACACATCAGGACTTTCAGCAGTTGGTTGGAAACACGTCTCAGAGGTGACAACACTGTTTGTGATGAGCTGTACTTGTTGTCCAGGGGACCATCTTCGACTGTAATGATTTGTAAAGGATACGAGATAAATGGGAATACATTTTATACGATTGACCAAGATGAAAAGAGCACCAACCAAAACAGCGGTGTCCGCTTTGATGCAGCAACCGACAAGGGAAATGACACATATTATGGTTACATAGTAGACATATGGGAACTTTACTACGGAGTAGATTTTAAGGTCCTTTTGTTTAAGTGCAAGTGGGTCAATCTGTCAGGAGGCGGGGTACAGGTAGACCCACAGTACGGAATGACAACAGTGGATCTGAAAAATCTTGGGTACACTGATGAACCGTTCGTCCTAGCCAATGATGTGGCACAGGTTATCTATGTGAAGGACATGTCTACCAGACCGAGGAAAAGAAAAGATAAGGAAGCGAATACATCATACAATGAGCCAAAGCGCCACATAGTTCTTTCAGGAAAAAGGGACATCCTGGGAGTGGAGGGCAAGACAGACATGTCTGAAGAGTATGAAAAGTTTTATGAAATTCCCCCCTTCAAAGTCAAGGCTGACCCAAGCATCCTGATAAATGATGAAGATTATCCATGGTTACGGCGCAATAAGCAAACGACACAAGCGAAGAAAAAGTGAAGACTTTCTCCCGCAACTATTATGATGATACCATGCCAAGTTTGTAACTGACGAGTATGATACCATTGTCCGTTTTGTACATGCACATGCTATGCCAACTTTTCCAGAGTTCATTTGAAAACTATGAATTTGAAAACCTCGCCAACCGAAGGGCGCTCACACCTGTTTATAAGCCCGTCCCTCTACACGCCTTGCTGAGCTCACAAACTTGTCATTCACACAAATTTCAAAGAATTCAAATTTGAAAACTAATGGCACAAACAAAAGGTTTATAATTTTGCTGACCTAAAAGCAAAAAGAATTAAAAAATAAAGAAAAAAACCAAAAGAAAATAAATAATGCAGAAAACAAAAAAAAACTTGAAAAAAATAAAAATAGCAACAATAAGTATTTTGTTGTAAGTAGAAACAAAATAAAATAAATAAAGCAACAAAGAAAACAAAATAATGTTTTCAAATTGGAAAACTAATGGCACTAACAGAAAGTTTATAATTTTTCTAAAACTAAAAGCAAAAAGAATTAAAAAATAAAGCAAAAAACTACAAAAATAAATAATAATGCAGAAAACAAAACGAAAAAACTGGAAAAAAATAGTGCCGCCTACTAGACCCCCACGGCCTGAATACGACTAGAAACCCTACATGTGCCGGGATTCAGGCCCGCAGGAGGCCAAGTAGGCACACAGGCACATAGCTAGTGATAGATTAGGCCCGAAAGCCTGCAGTTGAGAGGAGCTCGAGAGGGTGGGCCCAGCAGCGCTTATAAACCACTTTCGAGCTCTCTCAACTAGCGAGGTGGGACTAAACTTTTGGGCGCGGCGCAGCACAAGGCCTTTGGTCCCGGTTGGTGGCACCAACCGGGACTAAAGGGGGCATTGGTCCCGGTTCGTGGCACCAACCGGGACCAATGCCCCCC
>NC_041391.1:157361344-157367483 GCF_002162155.2 Triticum dicoccoides
CTCTGCGCCTCGCCGTCGCCGTCGTCGCCCTGCCTCCGACGCCATCCCGCGCCGCCCAGACGCCGTCGCCACCCCGCGCCGCCCCGACGCCGTCGCCGCCCTGTGTCGCGCCCCGACGTCGTCGCCGCCCCTCCTCTGCCTCGTCGTCGCCTCTGCCTCGTCGCGCCCCAGCTGCCCCGCGCCGCCGTCGCCTCTGCCTCGCTTTGGTCAGGGCCGGCACCGCCCCCCTCTTCCCCCTTTTTTTTGCAAATACATATATGGTTTTTTCCTGATTATATGTATATGTACGAGTATATGTATATGTGTATATCTGTTTATATGTCTTTTTTTAGATTTTTTTTGTTTTTTGCATTTTTATAAAAATGTATATATGTTCTCTGTGTATATATATGTTGATGTATATATGCAAAAGATAGATTTTTAGAAAAAATGTATATATGTTTTTTGCATTTGAACATTATTTAAAAAAACAAGCAATACTACTTCATGTATTTTTAAGAAGGAAGAAGAAGAAAAAGAATGAGAGGAAAAAGGAAAAAAAGAAGAGGAAGAAAGGAGAAGAAGAGGGGAGAGGAAGAAGAGGAGAAATAAATAAGAAGAAGAAAAAAGAAGAAAAAGAAGAGGAGAAGAAGAAAGGAATATAGGAGAAGAAGAAAGGAATAGAGGAGAAGAAGAAAAAATAGAAAAAAAATTCTATTTTTTCTTCTTATCCTCTATTCTTTTCTTCTTCTCCACTTTTTTTTGTTCTTTTTTTTCTTCTTCTTCCTTCTTCTTTCTTCCTCTTTCTTCCTTTTCCTTATTTTCCTTTCTCGAGGGATAAGAAGAAAAAGAAGAGGAGAAGAAGAAAGAAAGGAATAGAGGAGAAAGAAGAAACTTCGACACGAGGGGGGGGGTACCGATACCCCCTCCCCGATAATATTATTTCCCCATGTATATGTATGTCGCGTCGTTGTCGATATAACGAGGGTGTCGAGGGTCGGGAACTAGGGTAGAGGGTCGAGGGTCGTTAAGGGGTCAAGGGTCGAGGGTTTCAGGGTCGAGGGTTCGAGGGATCGAGGGTCGAGGGTTCCAGGGTCGTATAGGGGTCGAGGGTTCCAGGGTCGTCGAGTGTTCGAAGGGTCGAGAGAGGTTTCGTAGTGTCAAAGTATTGAAGAAATCCATGGCTTCATCATTAGCCGGAAGTAACCAGGGCATGATTGTACGAAGTCCTCCAAAGTTATTCTGGAATGGAGTCCCGGATAGGATAATTTGCCTTTTTGTACGAATTTCAGCAAAAGCCTTCCAAATAACGATATTCAGAAGGTTCTTGCTGAACTTTGTACCAAAAAGTGAATTATCCTATCTGGGACTCCGTTCCAAAATAACTTTGGAGAGCTTCGTACCATCATGCACCTGTTACTTTCGCCTAATGATGAAGACATGGTTTTGTTGAATCCTTTGACACTAGGCATCCTCTCGACCCCTCGGCGATCCTCGACCCCTTGACCCTCGACCGCTCGGCGATCCTCGACCCCTTTACCCTCGACCCCTGGGCGATCCTCGACCCCTTGATAAAAAAAGAAGAGGAAGAAGAAAAAAAAGAGGAGAAGAAAGAATAGAGGAGTTCTTCTCCTCTATTCTTTCTTCTCCTTTTTTTTCTTCTTCTTCCTCTCTTTTTTATCGGGAACGAGGGTCGTCGAGGGTCGCCGACCGGTAGAGGAAACCCTAATTAAATAGCAAGTATCGTCGGTGTGAGATACATGTGGCCACCCCCTCCTTGAAGCGTTCTCGAGGCCACTCCCTAACCCTTGAAGCGTTGTCGAGGCCACCCGAAACCCTAGAGAGGCAGCATCGAGGCCACTAATTAATATGATTCCTTATTGTGATTAGCTAGCTAGTTCTACGTTTGCCACTAATATATCCATATCTGTCATGTTTGAATAATAATTGCCATGTTGTAAATATTTGTAGAAACTATGGACACCCCGCCACGAGACGAAGCACAAGAAGCATTGTTGAGGGACATAATCGCACAAGGAAGTGATGCCGTCTGCTCGTTGATGTTTCTCAACGACAACGATGGTCTAGAAGGAGAGGATGAAGAAGCAGCTGGCTATGATTTACATGGTTCCGATGACCCAATGCCGGTGCAAGAAGGAGAGGGTGAAGAAGTAGACCGTGAGGACGGCTCCGGTGATCACCAAACCGAGTCCGGCCAGGTATATATATTAGTTAAGCCTGTGCTGACTAGCTAATTGATGCATTCATTGTTTTGGTATGTACACATATTAATTAACTCTCGTCTTTGTTCTTTTTTCTACCCTCCGGATCGAGCACAACTTCGGTAAAGAGACGAGGCCCGAAGAAAAAGTTGAGCTCGGATGAAATGTTTGAGATCATACAAATCGCACGCGACGGCCAACCGATTGAACCCTACCGGACAAAGAAGGAATTTGTTGCTCAGTGCGGGGTTCTGGTTAGGGCCAAGATCCCGATCAGCATCCACCAATGGTATAAGCCTAAGAACGAAGACCCTGAGGTGTCTTATATCAATGATATGCAAAAAAATGATCTTTGGACTGAGCTGAAGTCAAATTTCACTCTACCGCCAGAGGATAATCCGGAGAAGCCAGTTATAGAGCCATTAATCAAGTCTTTTGCTCTGAAGAAGATGGCAGACCTATTCAGGAATTGGAAGAAAGACGTCAATAGGTATGTCGAAAAAAATGAGACACCAGAATTCAAGGGCAAATATGAGAAGATCAGAGATGACTGGCCCGCATTTGTGGCCCACAAGACATCGGAAAAGAGTAAAAAGATGTCGGCGACAAACAAGAGAAATGTTGCAAAGAAGAAGGTTCACCATCGCACGGGGTCAGGTGGCTACCTCGTAGCCCGGCCTAAGTGGGCCAAGGCTGAGAATGATCTGCTTGATAAAGGGATCGAACCAGAGACAATGAACTGGCCAGACCGTTGCCGGACTTGGTTCTTCGGGGCCGGCGGATCCTTGGACCCTATAACAGGGAAGTGCATTTGGACGGATGAACAATTGGACATACCAGTGAAGAGGCTTTAGCAATATATCGAAGCAGCGCAGCAAGGGACGTTCATTCCAGACAGGGAGAAGGACGAGCTCACAATGGCCCTCGGGAATCCTGAGCACCCTGGACGGACAGGAGGTACGCTAGGCTCCGTTTCGTGGAAGGCTGGATTTCCGGACGCAGGGGGTTACAAAACCCAGGAGTGGAGGAAGAAACTGGAGCAGAGCCAACTACAGGCGCTACACGAAAGGGTAATGGGGCTAGAGGAACAAGAAGCAGATTGCAGCAAATGACCTGCCGAAGCTTCCCCCAAAGCTACCCCGCCATCTTAGCGGAGAAGCAGCGTGGCTTCCACCGAGTTGCTTCAGCCGGAGCATGCCTTGACGGCTCCTGCCAGCTATCCCGTGGATGCTATCACGGAGTCTCAAAATTGCCACCTTATGGCGGAATGGAGCAATTTGAAGGTCAAGGCGGCTGTTGGGTCTGTTTATCCTACTAAACCCGACTCAACTTTTCACGGCCGGCCGATTCCAGAAGGATATGCTAAGGTGATGGTCGATGAAATAACGGAGGGATTTGAGGACCTCCGGCTTGACCACCCTACCGGTGAAGGGGAGTATCGGCTGGGTTCTGCTCTGAAGACTCCATGCCTATGGCGGAAGGATCTTATCAACCTTCCGAACTGGACGCCTCCGCCTCCTCCTCCTCCGGCTAGTCAGGGCACTCCGCCTCCTCCACCGCCTCCTCCTCCGGCGAGTGATGATCAGGGCACTCGGCCGGCTCCTTCTCCGGCGCGTGACGACACTCCGCCTCCTTCTCCACCTGCGCCGGCGCGCCCGAGCAGCCAGCCTCCTCCTTCTCCGCCTCGTCAGCAAGGGCGGAAGAGACCCGCCGCCGCTCCGGCTGCTCCGGCGCGTCGTAGTCCTTCTCCTCCGCCTCGTAAGCAAGGAAAGAAGACATCCGTTCCGTCTGCTCTGCCGGCGTCTAGCAGTACAGCCAAAGGCGGGAGGAGATACAGATTCGGTCCTTCTCTGAAAACTCCAGAGAAGTTACCGTACGAGAGGAGCGAGGAGGAAAACGCGAAGATCGCGCAGACCGAAGTGGATGACTGGTTTCAAGGGTTGAAAGCAAAGAGACATCCACCTCCGAAGGAGAAGGTAGATCCGGTGAAAGCGAAGCGCACTCTGCCTGCCCTGACAAAACCACCCAAGTCTCCGCCGAAAGGCAACTATGAGCGCATTATTGGAAAGGCATTTGCCGAAGCGGAGAGGTCGGGAAGTACTAAAAGTGATCAAAGGATGAAAGAACGACGAGCTGGGAAACAAATTGCCCAGCTCGGCGAACAAGCGAATCAATCGTGCCCCCCACTCAAGGTGCCTGCTAGCGACATCGTCGATCCGAGGATGGTGTCCGGTTATGGCAATCCTGCAGATTACCTGCCCGATGATGTACATTATGATTTTTTGGAGGTGCAGATACAAAGATACGAGTACGGGAAGCCTCTCGTCAAAGATGAAAGTTCTCTATCAATGATGATGCGAAGATTGCATGATTGGTACATGAAAACCTGTAAAGAGTCTGAGCGGAGGAGTACTTTGTATGTGAGAGTTAAAAAGGAGCATGACCTCCTTGGAATTGAACTGTTGCCTATTCCATTTGAGGAGTTCTATCAGTTTTTCAATCAATTGGCCCTCGATAAAGCAACGATCACCTGCTACTATCTGTAAGTAGTACTACTTCTGTCATTAAGTCTCTCTATATAACTCAGCCCTTTCATTGCATGTATTTATAATTATCCTCACTATATTATGCAGATTGAAGATCGCCGAATTGAAGAAAAGACAAGTGGGTGATATTGGGTTCATTAACACATATCTTATAGATAAAACTGAGGTTGAATTTCATAAAGAAAATATCGAGGCCAACTTGCTACAATCGTTGGTAATAAGTGAACACAAAGATATAATACTCTTTTCTTACAACTTCAAGTGAGTGTTACTGTCTTGTGGCATATTCGGTTTCCTTATTAGTCCAGGTTATAGTAATGTAATATTGATGAGTTATGCATGTGTGCGCAGCTACCACTGTATTCTCCTAGAGATTAAGCTTGAGAAGGGAGTAGTAACTGTCTTAGACTCCAAGCGAAAAGATCCCAAGGAGTATGCGGACATGACTGAAATGCTCGAGAAGTAAGTTAAATCGATCATTATCCACCATATCAGCAACTTTGTTCATTTCTGATATCAAGTAATTTTTTTCTTTGTATGGCAGGGCTTGGAGAAAATTCACCAAAAAAGCTCCGGGACTACCGAAGAAGCTGCAATTTAGACACCCGAAAGTAAGTACTATATAGTAGCATATTCCACGCATCTCCTAGTGATTCAAGCGCTAGTTTCATCAATACCATTTAGCATGCTTGCTAATTATCAGTTTGATTGACCTCTATTTCTTGTAAAGTGGTTATGGCAGGAACAAGGGAATGATTTCTGTGGATACTACATTTGCGAGTCCATCCGCCACACGACCTGTGAGCGGGGCTACTCCGACAAACAATATGAAGTGCGTAAATAACAATATTCACAATTTTATTTTATTACCATCATTTGTGTTGAGTTTCATTCATTCATATATATATATGTATTGACCCCCTTCTTAAAATTAGATGTTTCGGATGCGGGATGAACTCCTAGCACCAGATCGCCTGTGAGCAATTCAAGAGGAATTGGCGGCATTCTTTCTTGACCACGTGATCGCTGAAGATGGAGAATACTATGTTGACCACGCGTCCGTATGTTAGGAGATTATATTTGTAAAAGATAATTATTGTATATGTGTAGCCGGTAGTGTCGGATAGATATACGAGAACTTGTTGTTCGACCAATCTCTCGGAGAAGGAGAGGTGGTCGATATCACTTCTCTCTGTTTGCATATATGTTCATGACGATCTTCTGTTTGCTTACTAGCTAGCTAGCGTGTCTAGCTAGTCCTCTCTATACGTATGTATAGTACGTAGCGTCGACCAAGCACGGATAAAAGAGAGGACACTTCTCTCTATTAATTAGCTAGCTAGCACATTATATGAAACACCTAAATTAACCCCCCAAAACCCCCCAAACCCC
>NC_041391.1:157367749-157437839 GCF_002162155.2 Triticum dicoccoides
CCAGCCCCAGAAATGCTGACGCGTGGATGCCTAATGGTCCCGGTTGGTGCCACCAACCGGGACCAAAGGCCCTCCTGCCTGGGCTCAGCGAACAGGCCACGTGGAGACCCATCTGTCCCGGTTTTGGATTGAACCGGGACTAAAGGGTCAGGGCATTAGTACCGACCCTTTAGTCCCTGTAAATGAACCGGGACTAAAGGCCCTCACCAACCGGGACTATAGGCCCTTTTTCTACTAGTGGAGGCCGCGCGACAGCTTATCGGGGAGCCGCCTTATGCAGTCGGGACAAGGAGAAGCCTCGGCGGTGCCGCGACCAGGCGAGGCCGCGCGGCGGCTCATTGGGGAGTCGGCTGATGCAGTCGCGACAAGGAGAAGCTCCGGTGGCGCCCATGGTGGTCTTCTGTGACGTGAAGGCGATGGTGGGCTTGGGCGCAGGGGACGCCGATGGCGGACTCGCGACCGCAGCAGGACATGCCCTCCATGGCGTGCGCCAACACAGATGAGGTCACGGCCTCCCTGCGCACTGACGTTGTGCCGCCAACCGCCGCGCGCCAATACAGGTGAGGCCACGGCTTCCCTGCGCACCGCCGCAGTGCCGCCAGCCGCCGCGTAGAGCACCTCCAGCGCCGCCAACGCGTACTCTGCCGTGGCGTCCATGGGGCCCGACGTTGCAACCGCTTCCGCCTCCATTAGTCCGAGCACGAGGATGAGGTCCCGCGCAGGAGACGCCTTTGATGGATGGTAGGTGGTTGGGGCGGCTCGCGGGTGGTGGGGTGGCTTGCCAGGGTTGGGCTCCGGCGGCATTGCGGATAAGATTGTGGTCGGGGTTGGTTGATTGATTGGAGAGAAAGGAAGAAGACAAAGGCTGACAGGTGGGACCCATCCAACTCAGCAAAATTGTCCACACAAGCATGCCACATCAGCCTGACATATGGGGTTCACATGTCGGTTTCACTGTTTTCACGAGCAAATCAGACAGGCACAAAATTGGTGATTTCTTGTGCCCTGACTCAAATATGATACTAAGTTATTACCCTAGCTCAAAGTGTGATGGTTTTGAGTAAATAACTCTCTGCATCCTTGATTACTCTCCCCTTCGTACGTGCTTTCTTTCCTCCTTGTTTGTTGCTTCCGTTGCGGTCTTATGCTATTTTGCCGGCGGCCACGTTCCGGTCCGTAGCTGGTGCGTCAAGTTTTTTATTTTCCCAACGAAAGGAAGCGCGCCCGTCAAGTTACACAGGCGTAAAAATGGTAACTACTGCCACGTCTCTCGGCGAGGCAAATGCCATCAGCATTTGTCGTGGGGCTCGACTAAGAGCATCTTCAACAGGCGCGCTATTAATACGCCGCGTCGAAAATGTAGTGGTTTTAGCGCGCGCTATTATTTGCGGCGCTCCAGCGGACGCGTAAAAATCGTGCGCGCGGCATATGTAATTCAGCGTGCGGGAGGAAACGCCATCGCGCGCCGCTTATTTGCTGCGTCCGCTTCCGCTTGCTGGACTCTCGAGCGCTCGCTCTCATTTCACCAACCCATCCAGCCGCGCCGCCGCCACCTCATTTTTTCCGGCGACCGTTCCGGCGCTTCCCCGGTCTCTTCCCTCGCGGGCGCGGCTTCCTCCCTCTCTCTTTGGTCAGCACCGCCGTTGCGCGCGGCAGTCTCCGACGAACAACGCCTGGCTGCCCACCGCCGATTAAGCGAACACAAGGTGTTCGACAAAACGCCCGCAAGGTATGTATTGCTTCGAATTTCCACTTTTTTGCATGAAATCTGGTGCATGTTGTTTATAGCCTAGTTTTGAACATTTTAGATGAGTTCGGGCTATAACTCTTCTGAAGAAGAATTTGATATGGAAGAGGAGGAGGATCTTACAATGATCCTAGCTATGCACATCAATAAAAAACCGAAGCACGCTGGTTCAGTTATGGGTCGGCAGAAAATTTGAAGGGATAGGATTGATGCCCACAACAGATTGATGAGGCACTATTTTGTGGAGAATCCCACATGCCCCGAGTACTACTTTCGTCGCCGGTTTAGGATGAGCACCGAGTTGTTCAGGCGCATTGTAGAGAAACTAGCGAGCCATGACCGATTTTTTCAGCAGAGGAGGAATGCCGTCGGAGAGCTCGGGCATAGCACGTTTCAGAAGGTGACAGCCACTTTGTGTATGTTGGCATACGGTATTCCGGCTGATCTAGTTGATGACCACTTGGCCATGGGTGAGAGCCAAGCAATCATGTGTGTCAAGCGCTTCGCAATCAGAATTGTGCAAGTGTTTGACCCGGAGTACTTGAGAACTCCCAATGCTGAAGATGTCGCAATGCTATTGTAGATGAACAAAGCTCGCGGGTTCCCAGGTATGCTAGACTCAATAGATTGCATGCATTGGAGTTGGAAGAATTGTCCAAAGGCATGGCATGGACAATTCCATGGACAAGAAAAGGGTTCCACTATAATCCTTGAAGCGGTCACCGATCACGAGACTTGGATTTGGCATGCTTTTTTTGAAATGTGTGGATCTTTGAATGACATCAACGTTGCCAACCGGTCACCACTGATGAGTAAGATTGCAAATGGTAAACTGTCACCGGTGCAGTTTGTAGCTAATGGTCGTACATACAATCATGGCTACTATCTTACGGATGTCATCTACCCAAAGTGGCAAACATTTGTGAAGCCGTTGAAAAAACCGAAAGGTAAGAAATATCTTGACTTCCAAAATGCTCACGCGGCGGCTAGAAAAGATGTGGAGAGAGCTTTTGGGATTTTGCAAGCCCAATTTGCTATTGTGAGAGGACCGACTAGATTTTGGGATCAGAAGATGTTTTGGTACATAATGCATGCTTGTGTGATCATGCACAACATGATCATCGAGAATGAGCATGGCCAAGATGTAGACTACTCTCAGTATGAGCTCTTGGTATATCCCGTGCGAGTGCGGCGGAGGGTTGAAAGGGTGGCCAGTTCCTATCATGCCATTCGACGTCCGGCAGCGCATAATGAACTAAAGAAGGATCTCATTGAGGACTGGTGGGCTTGAAATGGCCGCCGAAGATCATCATGATTTGTGCGTTTGATATTGTATTGTTGAACTATTTGTTGATTTCTCAAAGTACTATTTATTTGATGAGTTGTAATAAATTAAACTACTCATTTAAACTTGGTTGAATTAGGCCCAGAGATCATACTGCCCGTTTGACACGAACGGAGAGACAGTTGTGCAGAAATTTTGCACGATACAGGAGCATCTGATTCCTACAGATGGTCGCTGACCATTTACCACTCAAATGTGGATCTGGTCCCTTACCGTTGGATCTGGCAAAACTAGGATTCAGCAGCACCTAACGTTTGAGTTTGGGCTACCATGTCCATGTGTTTACCTACTCTTCTTCTGTAACCAGACCTGCCCGACAAGTGACAAGTAGGGTACAAGGTCCACAAAGACAACCTCTATATAAGATTCAACTCTGCCCGTCGTCGTCTGTCAGCCGGTTGCTTGAACTGCCACCATCTGGTCATCAGCTTCTAGCAAGCTAGGCACAACGACGGAAGCGATGGCGCCTTGCGAGGAAGTACCTCGTTCCGGCCCGGCACTCATCGTGGGCGCCACCGGCTTCATCGGTCGTTTCGTGGCGGAGGCCTGCCTCGACAGCGGGCGCAGGACCTTCATCCTCGTCCGCCCCGGCAACGCCTGCCCCGCGCGCGCGGCCTCCGTCGACGCGCTCCTACGCAAAGGCGCCTTGGTCGTCGAGGTATTATCATGCAGACACGAGACACCCATATACTGTATGTAGTGCAGATGTTCAAGTATGCGCCCTCTGAAAGTCTGAAATGCCAGGGACGCGTCGATGGGAAAGACGGCAGGAGGTCCGTGGAGCCGGCGCTCCGCGCGCACGGCATCCAGGTGGTGATCTCGGTGATGGGTGGCGCCAACATCCTCGACCAGCTCGGCCTCATCAAAGCCATCCAAGCCGCCGGCACCGTCAAGGTACGCACGCACGCGCCAGCACTTGCAAGTTTGTGTGTCCACTGCACTGTGACGTACGTGCGCGCACACGCCCGCAATCTGCATGCATAACGGACTTGCATGTGCACAACAGAGGTTTCTGCCGTCGGAGTTCGGGCACGACGTGGACAGGGCGCGCCCGGTGGGGGCCGGGGTGGGGTTCTACGAGGAGAAGCGGCGTGTCCGGCGGGCGGCGGAGGCGGCCGGCGTGCCCTACACCTACATCTGCTGCAACTCCATCGCCGGCTGGCCATACTTCGACAACATGCACCCGTCCGAGGTGTGCCCGCCGCTCGACCGCTTCCAGGTCTACGGCGATGGCACCGTCAGAGGTATACCCACGCCTTGCCTTTCTCTTTGTTCCTTTACCGTGACTCAGCGATTCTGTCTGCACTGCACAGCGTTCTTCGTGGCTGGAACTGACATTGGCAAGTTCACGGTCAAGGCCGCGTACGACGCCCGGAGCATCAACAAGGTCGTCCACTTCCGCCCCGCATGCAATCTCCTCAGCACCAACGAGATGGCCTGCCTCTGGGAGAGCAAGATCGGCCGCACACTGCCGCGCGTCACGCTTAGCGAGGAGCACTTGCTCCATGGCTGCAGGTACCTACTCATGCAGCTTGAGATTCAACGTAATTTTGGCTTGAAAATCTGATTCATCTTATGCATTGCAGATGACATCATCCCGGAGAGCATAGTCGCTTCGCTGACGCACGACATATTTATAAACGGCTGCCAGACCAACTTCGGCATCGACGGGTCGAGAGACGTTGAAGTATCGAGACCTTTACCCTGACATGCCCTTCAGAACAATTGACGAATGCTTCGACGACTACGCTCATGGCCTCCACCTGGAGGAAGAAGCTCAAGAGAGCAGCAAGAAAAGCAACGCGACGAGGGTGGAGAGATTGGCAGTTTATCCTACGTGTGCTTAGGTCAGATCGAGAAGAGTGCAACCCGGCAACGCTTGTCTCGCTTTGTTTTTCTATTTTGAGGCCTCCTTTGGATTATCGTTTTCCTTATAAATATACCGGTAAAAAATATACGTCTCCCCCCGCCGTTTTGTTTCCAGCCGAAAATTGCTCTTGGCCGGTAAAGGATGTACAACGGTTGATAACAGTGTCTGATCTTACACTTGCCACGATAATCTAAAGATGATAATAAAGCATGACGTACAATTGGTATGTTTTTTTTTGGAGCTACAAGTTATGGGTTATTTAGGGCTTTGCTGCACCTATGTAAAGCTTACGTACTGGCTGATTTGGGCTAATCTGGTTGGAAGGAAAATTAGGCCAGTACGTAGCTTACGTACTGGCTGACTTGGGCTGATTGTTTTAGAGAGGATAGAACGTAGGTTTACGTAAGTTTAGCATTATTGGGTTGTTTATTACTCTTATTATCTTACTAGTATCCCTAAATATGTAATGAGAGATTTGTTGCTAGATCATCTCTTAATTAAGAAAGGACAATATTTTTCTTTTCATTTTCTATCTTCTTCGCCACAGCATTCATCTCATGTGGCGCTCCTAAGATAATTATGTTGAAATGCACCCATTCAGCCGGTAGCCCCATGTGAGTTGATTTTCTCTCATGTAGCTCCATCTGTAACTAACAGACCTAGTCGACCTGTTACGTCATTGGCCCAGAGACCAACTACAACCCAGAAGTTAAAATATAAGGGAACGATACAAACGAATGAACGGATGGAAATTAAAATATAAGCCAGAAAATAGACTCTTGGAGGTGGCTTTGGAGGTTGGTTGCCCAGTCGTCCTGCTATTCGGTCATTTCGAGCTGGTGTTGCCCGCATCCACCCATGTGCGTGTCACGGCCCTGGGCTCTGTTCAAGCTCCTAGACATGCTTTTTTTAGCAGGTATGGTTCAGACACCCATCCTTTCGGTCCGGGAGTGGCCTAACCACCCTTACTAGCTAGACATGCATTGGTCGTCTGCGTCAGCTCTGCACCATCAGTTAAGCAATGCTATGGGCAACACGTCTAACGATAGTTCACCTAAAATTTCAGTTTATGTTAGTTGTGGGGGTTGACCGGCTCGGAAATTGTGAGGGGTGGCGGCGGTTGTGGGTAGGAGAAGGGTCAGGGTAGGCTAGGGTTCCGAAAGTGGAAGGGAGGCATGGCTTAAATAGGCAGGGGTCTAGGTTTGGGGGATTTGAGGCTGATTTGGACGCTCCGATTGCAATCGGACAGTTCCGAACAGAGGTGGTGTTGCTTGGGATATGTGGGTTATGTAGAGAGGCCATGGCTGAGATGAGAGGGAAGACGAGTGGCCCGACATAAGATTTTAATACCAAAAAAGTCCGACAATTAAACCAACAACAGTGCTACACAAGGTTAACAGTTGGGGTATCAAACGACCTCCTAGTGCGACAAAATTTGGCAGGCAGTCTACCTACAAAATAACAAGACCAAACGTCAACTTTCAACCCATTCCAAGAACGTTTCTATTCCCACTTAGGAAATGATTATTAGATGAAATCGCTGGCTCATGCAAGTGTGGTTGGTCTCGGAACGGTCAATAATAGGCAACGAGGAGAAATGGCAACTACAAACGAATGCAAGTTTTGAAAAATGACGGCAAAGGAGTGTCGATGCAATGTGAATGATGCAATTTGAATGCAACAAACAAATAATTAACGCAGCTATCATGAAAAACATGGAAGGCATCTGGAGCGTCGGTCTCAGGCTATTACACTGTAGTAGTGGTTACCGGCCTCTTCATAGTGTTCTTGTGTAATCATGTAACATAAATTTTTGTTGCATAAAACGTTCCCCTATAGTCAGAGGGGTTTAAGTGGTGTCATTGAAACCCTATCGTCCATCCAAAAAAATGTCGATGCTTGGGGCGCGAGAGAGTTTGCTAATTTATCAAAAAAAAGTCCGCAAGTGGCAGCAAAGGCTTGAACACTTGAGAACTTCCTAGGTTGGATGTGGTCCTTCAGCAGAGGAAATGGTCATGAAAATGTAGTTGAAAGAAGCTTTATGTCAATAGGAAGTATTCACGTGTGCAATGATTATGAAGGGGGTCGTAATACTGGTTATTTTTAAGCCCAAGTAGTGCAAAGAAAAAGAATGAACTGAATCACTACTATCCATAGAAGTGATATTCTATTTGTGTTGATCTTGATGATGTAAGGGAAAATATTCTCAATTTCTACAAGCCGTTGTATCACTCACAAGGTTTGAATGAGATGCGCAAACTTTTAGATGTTGTCACTCCTCGTGTCTCGGAACTTATGAATGAACTTCTTGAAAAAGTTCTTGCAATCGAGGAGGTGAAGAAAGCACTGCAAACATGGCACTGTCAAATGCTTCGGGAGTTGATGGTTTTCCTGCTAGTTTCTACCAACATCACTGGGATACTCTAGGGGGCTGATATTGAGGCTGGCGTGTTGGAATTCTTGAATGGAGGGCAGTTACTATTGGGACTTAATGATATTGTCGTCACATTAATCCCAAAGGCCTGTAATCCTCAAATTATTTCGTAGTATTGTACTATTGCCTTATGCCCTATCATGTACAATATTTTAGCTAAGACCATTGCCAACCCGTTCAGAGGCTTGTTGGATGAGATAGTAGGAGAAGAATAATCTACTTTCATACTAGGACGCTTGATTACTGACAACGTCCTAGTAGCGTATGAATGTGTCCATGCTTTGAAGAAGAATAAGAAATGTAAGTCCACCTTTGTTGCAGTTAAACTAGACATGCTAAAGGCTTATGACAGAGTCGAGTGGCATTATTTGGAAGTAATGTTGGTCAAACTAGGCTTTCCAGAATGATTTGTGTGATTCGTAATAAAGTGTGTGCCTTCAGTAAGATTCACGATCAAAGTGAATGGGCACTTGCTACCTTATTTCACCCCTTAGAGGAGGCTCCGTGGGAGGGGGGTGTCCCCATATCTTTTTCTCATATGTGCTCAAGGTTTAATTTTTTTTCTGCTGGTGCTCAAGGCTTCACTTCTCATGAGAATAATAATGGCAGAGCATATATTGATAGAGGTATTCAGGTTAGTGTCACTCGCCATGGGTCAATTATTTACTCTTCGATGATGATAGTTTGATATTTATAAATGCTAAAGTGGAGAGTGTTCATTAGTTAAATGAAATTCTTCAGATTTATGTACCATGTTCTGGACAAGTTGTTAACAAAAAGAAAAGTTATGTTTATTTCAATCCCAATGCTTCACAAGTCCTCCACACAAACTTGAAGCAGCTTCTGAGGATTAATGTGGAAGCATTATCATCACGGTATTTGGGGCCGCCAACGGGGGTTGGCTGGATAACAAGTGGCACACTTGATCATATTGATGATAGGATCGGGAGTAAGATTCAAGGTTGGTCATAGAGGAACTTAGCTTGTACAGGAAGAGAAGTGCTTTTGAAATCAACAATTCAAGTGACCCCAACATACAGTACGAGTTGCTTCCTATTGACAAAGAAAGTGTGCAAAGATATTACCGCTTGCATGGCAAAATATTTTGGTGGGGTAGCCCTTATCTCTTCATTAGTTGTCCTCGGAGAAACTCACATCGCCGAAAGCTAGGGGAGGCATGGTATTTAAAGATTTCTAGCAATTCAATATATCTATGTTGGGTAAACAAGGGTGGTGATTGCTGACTCATCCCAACTCCCTTTGTGCTCGAAATCTTAAAGGGGATGTTTCCCTCGGTGTGATCATGCAGGCAACTGCCCTCGGAGTTCTTTAGTTAACTGGAAATCGATCATAGTGGGATTGGTGGCATTGAATGGCGGAGCGATCATAGAGGGATTGGTGAGATTGGTGGCATTAAATGTTGGAGTGATCCAGAGATAACCCAATAGTTTTTCCCCTAGGTCTTCCCTAGGGTCTACCATATCCTTCGGCGGCGCACCATCGGAGTCCACGTTAAACCGTCATGGATCACCTGGATCCGTCGGATATTGGTAGATCGAGCATCACCATGACAGGCAGATCTTCTACATGGAGAATTTTGGTGGCGTGAAGGGGGCGGAGGCTTGGGAGATGGCATTCGAGGAGATGGGAATAACACGACTGGCATGGAGGATGGAGGGCGATATTATGTTGCTCCGCCCACCAATGATGTGATGGACGGAAATGATGAAGGGAAGAATACGGAAGAAGTTAGGGTTGAGGAGGAAGATGGGGATTAGGAGCAGTAAGGGCCTGATCCAAACTTGGAGGATGTGACGCCCCTGATTCAATCGTACACTAATCATGCACGCAAATGTGTACGATCAAGATCAGGGACTCACGGGAAGATATCACAACACAACTCTAAAACATAAATAAGTCATACAAGCATCATAATACAAGCCAGGGGCCTCGAGGGCTCGAATACAAATGCTCGATCATAGACGAGTCAGCGGAAGCAACAATATCCGAGTACAGACATAAGTTAAACAAGTTTGCCATAAGATGGCTAGCACAAACTGGGATACAGATCGAAAGAGGCGCAGGCCTCCTGCCTGGGATCCTCCTAACTACTCCTGGTCGTCGTCAGCGGGCTGCACATAGTAGTAGGCACCTCCGGGGTAGTAATCATCATTGACGGTGGCGTCTGGCTCCTGGGCTCCATCGTCTGGTCGCAGCAATCGGGTAAAGGTATGGGGAAAAGGGGGAACAAGGCAACCGTGAGTACTCATCCAAAGTACTCGCAAGCAAGGAGCTACACTACATATGCATGGATATATGTGTAAAGAGCCATATCAGTGGACTGAACTGCAGAATGCCAGAATAAGAGGGGGATAGCTAATCTTGTCGAAGACTACGCTTCTGGCAGCCTCCGTCTTGCAACATGTAGAAGAGAGTAGACCGAAGTCCTCCAAGTAGCATCGCATAGCATAATCCTACCCGGTGATCCCCTCCTAATTGCCCTGTTAGAGAGCGACCACCGGGTTGTATCTGGCACTTGGAAGGGTGTGTTTTATTAAGTATCCGGTTCTAGCTGTCATAAGGTCAAGGTACAACTCCAAGTCGTCCTGTTACAGAAGATCACGGCTATTCGAATAGATTAACTTCCCTGCAGGGGTGCACCACATTACCCGACATGCTCGATCCCATTTGGCCGGACACACTTTCCTGGTCATGCCCGGCCGCGGAAGATCAACACGTCGCAGCCCCACCTAGGCATAAGAGAGAGGTCAGCACGCCGGTCCAAACCTAAGTGCACAGGGGTCTGGGCCCATCGCCCTTAGCACACCTGCATGTTGCGAGGGCGGCTGAAAGCAGACCTAGCCTAGCAGGCGTTCCAGTCCAATCCGGCGCGCGCCGCTCCATCGCTGACGTCACGAAATGCTTCGGCTGATACCACGACGCCGGTTGCCCATATCTTGTCCCACGTGGCGGTTAGTGCGTATAAGGTTAACGACCCAACTCAAATCAAATACCAAGATCTCGTTAGGCGTGTTAAGTATCCGCGAACGCCGAACAGGGCCAGGCCCACCTCTCACCCAGGTAGTCTCAACCTGCCCTGACGCTCCGCCACAAAGATCCACACAGAGGGCCGTTGGGACAAAGGTCCTTTCAGCCCCCAATCCGTGAATCACTCGCGGGTGCTCCTCGAGCCGACCCGACTTTAGTCACCACATGTATCATGTATAAAGTATATAGTATATACCCGTGATCACCTCCCAAGTTATCACGGCCCGATAGTGTAGCACAACAGACGGACAAGAATCTAGGGCCACTGATGGAAAACTAGCAACCTATACTAAGCAGTAGGATAGCAGGTAAGGGTAACAACTGTAGCAACAATGACAGGCTATGCAGCTGAATAGGATTAACGGAAAGCAGTAACATGCTACACTACTCTAATGCAAGCAGTACAGAGAAGAATAGGCGATATCTGGTGATCAAAGGGGGGGCTTGCCTGGTTGCTCTGGCAAGAGAAGGGTTCGTCGTCGATGTAGTCGTACTCGGTGGAATCAGCGCCGGTCTCGGGGTCTACCGGGGAAGAAGAGGGGGGAGGAAACAGTAAATACGGAGCAAACAAGGTATCACAAAACATAACGAGGTAATACGCGGTGCTAGGTGTGCCCTAACGCGGTAGTAGGTGATACCGACGAAGTGGGGAAACATCCGGGAAAGTATTCCCGAAGTTTCGCGTTTTCGGGTAGATGAACCGGAGGTGAAATGTTGCAGGTTCACTATGCTAGGGACGCATGGCGGACGAACAGGCTGCGTATCCGGATTCGTCTCGTCGTTCTCAGCAACTTTCATGTACAAAGTTTTTTCATCTGACTTACGGTTTATTTTATATTATTTTACAAAGATTTAATCAATATTCTGTAATTAATTTAATTCGAAAATAAATGTTAAAAATGTTAGGCGCACCCAGCACAGTGTACACAAAAGTGTACCAGTGGATGACAGGTGAGCCAGGGGGTTCCAGTTGACCAGTCAACGTTTGACTGGTCAACAAGGGATGGGGCCCCCTGCCATAGGCTAGGTCTAGTTAATTAATTCTCAGTTTTAACTAATCCAGTTATTAGACTAATTAATCCCTAGTTAATTAAGTTGATTAGCTTTTTAATTAAATATTTAACTAATTAATTATTTGTTTTTTTACTTCCTTTTTTTAGAAAAAGGGGGGGCCGGTGGGACCTTGCTGGCAGTGGCCCATCTGGCCACTGGAGCGGGCGGTTAATGGAGCGGGCGTGGGCGCTGGGGCGCCAGCCCGCTTGGGCACGCACCTAGGGGAGAGCGCCAGGCCACGGGGCGCCGGTAGGGTAGCCGTGGCTGCAGGGCGCCGGCCGGAGCGGCGAGAGAGCCGGCAGGGCGCGGCATGGTGGAGGCCATGGCCCGACGCGGCTGGGCGTTCGGGTAGTGGGCGTGGGCGTGCGCCCGTGGCCGCCCAGTGGGGCGTCGGCCACGGCGACGAATCGGAGCGGGGCAGCAGAGGCTGGGGGTGAGGGGCGCGGTCGACGGCCGTTGTGGCGCGGCGGGGCACCGGAGTTGGCCGCGGGGGCGACGATGGTCAGCGCGAACTGGGACGGCGACCGCGGGGTTGGCAGCGGAGGAACGCCTGGACACGCGCGCGGCCATGGTCGCCGGCAGACGAGCGCAGTGATGCGGGCGTTGCAGTGTGTGTGTCGAACGGCACGGGGAGAAAGAGAGAGGGAGGCCCGAGGCCTCACCAGCGTTGATAGGGAGAGGGAGCGGCGAGGCATGACATGGACCGGTGAGGAGGAGGATTGGGACGAGTAGGCGACGGAGAGGATGACTGGGAGGCAGTCCGGTGATGGTGTCCGGCGAGGTGGTCGCCGGTGACGAAGGCGGCGGGGCGCTGAGCGGCTTCGGGCGGCGGCTCGATGTATCGCGTCGGGGGCGAGGCGGGGTGGTCCGGCGATGGGCGGTCGAGGACGAGGCGGCAAGGTCCTGGGTGACGGTGTCGGGGAGCCGGCCGACGACGGTGCTCGGGGCAACGATGGCCAGATCAGGGAGGAGGGAGGAGTGGATCGGATGCGGGGAGTTCCTCTCCCAGGCACGATGCGTGCGTGTGAGTGCGTGCGGTGTGAGGTGGGGGAACAAGGGGAGAGATGGGGATCGGGGGGAGTGGTGTAGTGCGGTCGGGCTAGGGTTTGACCGGGGTGGGTTATGGTGGAGTGAGGGGGCGGCCTGGCTCTTGGTTAGCTGGGCTAGTTGGCCCAGGGGTTTGGGGGGTTTTCCTTTTCTCTCTAGTTTTGTTTGGTTTGTTTTTTTATTGTTTTTCTTTTCTGTTTTAATTCTTTAAATTTCATTGAGGCCTTTTCTAAACAGGTGCTTTCTGCACTATAATTACCTAGGCAATAATCTGCACACTCCGAACATTTTTATTTTATTGTTTGAATTTATTTATTTTTGACATTTGACAATATTCAAATTTTGAATTTGAAACGTTTCGATCTAGGACGTGTTTAGCAACAGTGACAAAGGTGACATGGCATCATTAGCAGAGTTTTACTGTAGCCTGATTATCCGGGCGTCACAATTCTCCTCCACTACAAGAAATCTCGTCCCGAGATTTAAGAGGTGGAATAAGGGGGAAAGGTCTGGTTACGAAATCCTAACGAATCTTCTCGGCCTTGGTTGCTCTTCTCGAGGTGGTCGATCCATAGCGTTGATGTCTTCATTCCTCTGCTTCAGGTCATCATGATGAAGTTGTCGTCCTTCCTTCAGGATCTTCACCGTACTTACGAAAGGGTAAGAAGGGAAAACTCTATATGGATGGATTCTAACAAGATGGAGCATCAGACGGTTAACTCAGGGAAGAAGCATAAGTGTCTCTCGATTTGAAACTTAAGAAGATATCGAGAACAAAGTAAGAAGGTACCATGAGAAGTTTCAAATGGATAGGCAATCGTTCGATGCCTAATCAGAAGGTGAAAGGGTGTCAGGGCAACGAGAATAGGTATTGCGCCTCATACCTGAATAGATCACTAGACAGGTGGTCCGTGAATTACATACGAAGTCAAGCCCGAGGAACAAGCTTGGGAACAGGTGGTGTACAGGAGAGTCAGGTTTCGATCCAGTGGACCTGTGGGTTATGGGCCCACCAGGTGGTTTTTTTAATAGGAGCAGGGACATCTTGCCCGGTCATGATAGCAAGGCACGTCAGAGGGTACCATGTCAGTTATGTCGGCAATAACGTTGGTACCAAGGGCGAGAGACGAAGAGAACCATTTTCCTGCTCGTTGCAACCAGGCAGACCAATATACAAAGTTCTCGTCCATCGGTGGTTACCGGAATGTCATCAACAAAGGTAACGAGATCTTACTGACAGAATTGTACACGAGGGGTCTACATAAGTAGGGAATTAATACTGCTTAGACCAAAATGATCTCCAGAAAGGTTAAACCAAATAATGGAAAGGAAAATATGATTCTCAGATATTTCAGGGGTGTATCCTTCCCAATGATAAGCAGAGCAGGATATCCATGACAGGATATAATGTAGAAAACCTTTTAGGTAGGGGAGAGAAATTTCGTGACATTACCCATACAACGGTGTTTGGGTAATTTCAACAAGAAACATTTAGCGTGGTGCTTCAAATGTTCTTATTGAAAATTGAAGTACCATAGACATGCTTCGAGATAGCACTGACATGGTCTTCAAGCAAAGGTCAGACTTTGGATACTCAATGGATTCATCAGGAATAACTTATAGAATAAGTCTTTCAATTTCCTCATGGAAGAATGGTTAACATTGCTAAAAGGAAGAACTATAACAATAGGCCCTCCAGCCAAGTGTGCTAGGCATGACATCACCTTACCGGGTCATAATAAGACCAATGTTATAACTCTTGGAAAAATGTTCCAACCATCAAATCTGACAGAGATTCAAATCTGGTTGGTGTTAGGATATCTCAGACTCAGGATGCCTGAGAGGAAGAGGTGCAACACAATTGACAAGATGACATTATATGATTCTCGGAAAATGAACTATGGAAGCGAGTTCCGAACAAGGGTTCATCATTAAGCCAAGGAGAGGATGAGGAGGTGGCTGATGGACTCAGCGATAATTCAACGAGGTATCCAAAAAGATGGATCTACACAATTATGTTGATAAAGACATAGCATTTGTCAGATCAAATGATATAATGAAGTAGGCTCAAGGAAAACATACACAATTAAACATTGGGTGAAAGGTGCGCTCGAAATATGGTTGGGTTGCACGACCAATGTCAGAATGGTGATTCAATAATCAATAGTCTAAGAATGAACGGTCGACCATTAATTTCAAAGCAATTGGGTTGCTAGAAGAAAAGAATCCAAACAACACTGTTCACTTGTTGGAATCAACACGGGGACCAAGAAAGAATGGTGATGGTGAGAAGTATCACTATACCAAGAATTCTTAAGAGGTGGAGTAATCCTCATGACATTCTTGACATAAAAGATGGTAATACCCCAAGGTAAAGAAGAACGAATGCTGGATAGCAAGGATATCAAGGTATAACACAAAACACGAAAAAGTTTGTGTTGAACGGAAGGCAATCGAGTGGTCGATGATAACAAAAATCATCATGGGCAAGGATGGTATTCCTCATCCTGAACTCAGTTGATATCCTGGAAGAGCTCAGAATGTTGATGATGATCACGACACATTTGTCGAGAGATTTCATGAATATGTAATCAATCAGCGATGACATCAAGTCAAAGGAATGTTGACGCGCTAGGTTATTGGAACCATGGGTAGGACACAAACTCGGAATCAAAGTGTGTGGTTCGAGGTGAAACGACAAGTCGAGGAAATCAAAGTAAGCTTAGCTCATAGGCGAAAGCTGTGTTCCGATAATAAGGACCGGGTGGCACAGTTAAAATTTAGCACGATAATGATATAGCCGATCAGGCTAGGAATGACTTGATCGGATACAAAATCGTACCTAAATAAGATTACTTAAAAGTTGTTGAACCGTAGTGCGGACTCAGTTCAGTTATCGGTGTCTTTTGAGTGTTTAATAACTCAGGGCACATGAAAAATTGTAATCTGTGAGAATGTAGTACTAGATGAAGAACACATAAGAAGTTACGCAGTTCCATGATAATCTCGAGATACCAGGGGGTAATACTCGATGACAGATCAAAGTAGAGGTTGGACTGGGGTATTGCTCTATAGAAGACAAGTGCTTAAACTTGCACGAGAAATGGTATTTAAAAGAGAACATGGTCGGAACCACGATTGCAAAAGGCCAGATCCCAGATATAATATGAACTTATACCAAAGGGATAATTAATTTAAGAGAAGCTTTAATGATAAGATCTACATCGTGTCCATGGGCATGAACACAAGTTCAAGGTCGACTCCCACTTCTCCAATGCATAACCTTTCATTCACTTCTCACTTTCGAGGAGGTTGTAGTGTTGAAATTTTATCTGGCAAAATACCAGAAGAGTACGACTCGTGAAAACTTCCGAGTTCACACATATTAAGGAAGGCATAGGTTCAACCCATCGGGGCATCTTAGAATCATATACCAGAATCTTTAGAAGTAATTAACTCAAGCTCGAAGGCAGAGCATGGTTGAGAAAGCAGAGGATACAATTTACCAAAGGCATTATGTATCAAAGGAAAGGCTCACAAGGTTATTGAATATGAAGGGCATTGTTAGATAAAATCCAACAAAGGATCTGGTGGTCCACAAGTGATCTGACGTGAGCATCGGTAGTCAACTAGAGGAATGAGAATGCAAGGAGATCAGATTATAGAAATAACTGACTAACTCAATTGTCAAATGCAAAGGAATTATGATTTCCAAATCTAGGGATCAGAAGCAATGCTCTGATTAGGGATGGATAAGTTGAATAGCCTTAGGGTATAATCAACGACAATTGGATTGGTCGAGAACCAATTCCAGTTAAAAGAATGGTAGCTCAGCCGGAAAGTTATTTTATAAGGATCAATGATGATTGCGTGTATTCGCAAGCATATTGAGTCAACAGACTCAAAATTATAATGACAAGGAATGTCAATAAGACTACGAGACTTATGGGATTAACCATAATGCAAGCAAGCAAGAATTTCAAGAGCAAAAGGCTCCAGAGGATTTTCGGAAGATCGAATAGTATTTTGAAGACTTTTGTGAAACACATGAACAACTGGGGATGAGCGGATACCCGACAAGTGCGAGGATTTATTTGAAGGGGTATTCATGTGGCAAAGAACTGCTAGGCAGTAGGCACAAAGTATTCTCGGAACAATAGAGAAAACTTCGGGGTATCTTGTAATAACAAGATCAATGGGGGATGATCGTATGAATGGTAAGTGTAAGTAGTTATCCATAAGGATTTATCGGTGGTCGGGAATTGCAAAAGCGACACCATAAAGTCTCAGAACATCGAAGAGTATCTTCGGATTCTTCTGGTCCATCAGACGATCATCTGTAATAAGGGGCCCTCTGGGAGAAAGTGTTATCGAGAACCTAGAGTCAGAGTTAGTATAATCGTTTAACCCGAATAGAAGAGATGTCAGAGCCCCAGAGTATAGGTCGAGGAATAAAAGATCCTACTACCACCCAATGGCGACGTGTGCCCGTAAGACACACAGCCATGTTAGTAGAAGTTTTGTAATGTCTAGACTCGACTTCGGCCAAGAAGTTGCAAAGGGGGATTCCTACAGGCAGTCGGCTCTGATACCAACTTGTGACGCCCCCGATTCAATCGTACACTAATCATGCACGCAAATGTGTACGATCAAGATCAGGGACTCACGGGAAGATATCACAACACAACTCTAAAACATAAATAAGTCATACAAGCATCATAATACAAGCCAGGGGCCTCGAGGGCTCGAATACAAATGCTCGATCATAGACGAGTCAGCGGAAGCAATAATATCTGAGTACAGACATGAGTTAAACAAGTTTGCCATAAGATGGCTAGCACAAACTGGGATACAGATCGAAAGAGGCGCAGGCCTCCTGCCTGGGATCCTCCTAACTACTCCTGGTCGTCATCAGCGGGCTGCACGTAGTAGTAGGCACCTCCGGGGTAGTAATCATCATCGACGGTGGCGTCTGGCTCCTGGGCTCCATCGTCTGGTCGCAACAATCGGGTAAAGGTATGGGGAAAAGGGGGAACAAGGCAACCGTGAGTAATCATCCAAAGTACTCGCAAGCAAGGAGCTACACTACATATGCATGGATATATGTGTAAAGGGCCATATCAGTGGATTGAACTGCAGAATGCCAGAATAAGAGGGGGATAGCTAATGCTGTCGAAGACTACGCTTCTGGCAGCCTCCGTCTTGCAACATGTAGAAGAGAGTAGACCGAAGTCCTCCAAGTAGCATCGCATAGCATAATCCTACCCGGCGATCCCCTCCTCAATGCCCTGTTAGAGAGCGACCACCGGGTTGTATCTGGCAATTGGAAGGGTGTTTTTTATTAAGTATCCGGTTCTAGTTGTCATAAGGTCAAGGTACAACTCCAAGTCGTCCTGTTACCGAAGATCACGGCTATCCGAATAGATTAACTTCCCTGTAGGGGTGCACCACATTACCCGACACGCTCGATCCCATTTGGCCGGACACACTTTCCTGGGTCATGCCCGGCCGCGGAAGATCAACACGTCGCAGCCCCACCTAGGCATAAGAGAGAGGTCAGCACGCCAGTCTAAACCTAAGCGCACAGGGGTCTGGGCCCATCGCCCTTAGCACACCTGCACGTTGCGAGGGCGGCCGAAAGCAGACCTAGCCTAGCAGGTGTTCCAGTCCAATCCGGCACGCGCCGCTCCGTCGCTGACGTCACGAAATGCTTCGGCTGATACCACGACGCCGGTTGCCCATATCTTGTCCCACGTGGCGGTTAGTGCGTATAAGGTCAACGACCCAACCCAGATCAAATACCAAGATCTCGTTAAGCGTGTTAAGTATCCGCGAACACCGAACATTGCCAGGCCCACCTCTCACCCAGGTAGTCTCAACCTGCCCTGACGCTCCGCCACAAAGATCCACACAGAGGGCCGTTGGGACAAAGGTCCTTTCAGCCCCCAATCCGTGAATCACTCGCGGGTGCTCCTCGAGCCGACCCGACTTTAGTGACCACATGTATCATGTATAAAGTATATAGAATATACCGGTGATCACCTCCCAAGTGATCACGGCCCGATAGTGTACCATAGCAGACGGACAAGAATGTAGGGCCACTGATGGAAAACTAGCATCCTATACTAAGCAGTAGGATAGCAGGTAAGGGTAACAACTGTAGCAACAATGACAGGCTATGCAGCAGAATAGGATTAACGGAAAACAGTAACATGCTACACTACTCTAATGCAAGCAGTATAGAGAAGAATAGGCGATATCTGGTGATCAAAGGGGGGGCTTGCCTGGTTGCTCTGGCAAGAGAAGGGTTCGTCGTCGATGTAGTCGTACTCGGTGGCATCAGCACCGGTCTCGGGGTCTACCGGGGAAGAAGAGGGGGGAGGAAACAATAAATACGGAGCAAACAAGGTATCACAAAACATAACGAGGCAATACGCGGTGCTAGGTGTGCCCTAACGTGGTAGTAGGTGATACCGACGAAGTGGGGAAACATCCGGGAAAGTATTCCCGAATTTTCGCATTTTCGAGTAGATGAACCGGAGGTGAAATGTTGCAGGTTCACTATGCTAGGGACGCGTGGCGGACGAACAGGCTGCGTATCCGGATTCGTCTCGTCGTTTTGAGCAACTTTCATGTACAAAGTTTTTTCATCTGACTTACGGTTCATCTGACTTACGGATTTTTCATCTGGTCGTGTGTGTCGAACGGCACGGGGAGAAAGAGAGAGGGAGGCCCGAGGCCTCACCAGCGTTCATGGGGAGAGGGAGCGGCGAGGCACGACGTGGTCCGATGAGGAGGAGGATGGGGACGAGTAGGCGACGGAGAGGACGACTGGGAGGCAGTCCGGTGATGATGTCCGGCGAGGTGGTCGCCGGTGACGAAGGCGGCGGGGCGCTGAGCAGCTTCGGGCGGCGGCTCGATGTATCGCGTCGGGGGCGAGGCAGGGTGGTGCGGCGATGGGCGGTCGAGGACGAGGCGGAAAGGTCCAGGGTGACGGTGTCGGGGAGCCGGCCGACGACGGTGCTCGGGGCGACGATGGCCAGATCGGGGCGGAGGGAGGAGTGGATCGGATGCGGGGAGTTCCTCTCCCAGGCACGATGCGTGCGTGCGAGTGTGTGCGGCGTGAGGTGGGGGAACGAGGGGAGAGATGGGGATCGGGGGGAGTGGTGTAGTGCGGTCGGGCTAGGGTTTGACCGGGGTGGGTTATGGTGGAGTGAGGGGGCGGCCTGGCTCTTGGTTAGCTGGGCTAGTTGGCCCAGGGGTTTGGGGTTTTTTCCTTTTCTCTCTAGTTTTGTTAGGTTTTTTTTATTCTTTTACTTTTCTGTTTTAATGTTTTAAATTTTATTTAGGCCTTTTCTAAACAGGTGCTTTCTGCACTATAATTAGCTAGGCAATAATCTGCACACTCCGAACATTTTTATTTTATTGTTTGAATTTATTTATTTTTGACATTTGACAATATTCAAATTTTGAATTTGAAACGTTTCGATCTAGGACGTGTTTAGCAACAGTGAAAAGGTGACATGGCATCATTAGCAGAGTTTTACTGTAGCCTGATTATCCGGGCGTCACAGAGGACATGTTCGAAGGGCTTAATCTGCAAGGGGAGGAAGAAGAGGATCTAGATTTTTCTAGAGAGGTTGAGGAGTTGATCAAGGAGGTGCAATGGCTAGCTCTATTCAAGGTTCACACACTACAATCATTTTGTCATGCGGCATTGCTAAACTCCATAAGGAACGCATGGGCGTGTGTGCAAGGTGTGACGTTCAATATCAAGGGACCAAATTTATTCCTGGCTCAGTGCCATTTCTTGGGTGATTCGAAGAGGGTGGTGGAAGGAGGTCCATGTCAGTTCAAGTGGGATCCGGTGGTTATAGTGGAGTATGATGGCTTCACAAACATTTCAAAAAATGCTTTGGATATGTACCGGCTATGGCAAGAATCAAAAGATTGTCGTATGGGCTAATAGGGAAGAAGGAACTAGCAGATAAAGTGGCAAAGAGGTTGGGCACCCTCCGCTTACCGTGGTTGTTAATGAAGGGAATATAAACCCATCCAACTATCTGAAGGTGAAGGTTTTTGTGAATCTTAATGATCCATTAGTGAGATTTGTACCCATTACACTAAAGGAGAGAAAGAAGTATCCAGTGTTCTATGAAAAACTTCCATATTTTTGCTTCTATTGTGGACGGATGGAGCATGTGGTGGAGTAATGTGGGGATGGCATTCACAAGATGGCTGAATAGGGGGTGGCTGAATTGGAGTAATGAACCGGCCAGAGGTGGAGCCATGGGTGGCATAGGGGGAGGGAGTGAACCAAGAAGAGGGGGTGGACGTGGGGGTAGAAGAGGAGGGAGAGGTAGAGGAGAGAGAGGGGGAAGATTTCATACTGGTGATGGACGGGGGGCGATGGACATGTGGATGAAGGGGTTGGTATGGAGCTGGCAAGTGATAATCAGGGTGATCTGGAAGGTGATGGTAGGGTTCTTAAGCGTCAGGTAAGAGAGGATGGTACCATAAACATGAGGGGCCAGCTGGTGTCAAACTTGGCGGGCAAAGTGGTCGGGACTGTTTTGTTGATTGAAGGAGGAGAGGCTGTGGATTTCAACTTGGCTAGGGTGGATCCCAAGAGTACTCTAGGCAAGGACCCAATAGTCAAGAGAAGGAAACAGGGGGATGAGGCTGAATGTTCGCACATAGACTACAACAGTGAGTCGGCCTCCGGGATGTAAGACCGCCGGTCCAAATGAATCTGTTAAGTTGGAACTGCAGGGGAGGGGGAATACCCGGACAGTTCGAGAATTGGCAACGTTGGCACGGTGGCGTTCCCCAACTATTGTGTTCTTATGTGAAACAAGGCAAAAGGAAAGCAAGATGAACATAATTAGAAATCGGGTGGGATTGAAAGGATTCGTAGGGGTTGATAGTGATGGCCTTGTGATGATCCACAAGTATAGGGGATCAATTGTAGTCCTTTAGACAAGTAAGAGTGTCGAACCCAACGAGGAGCAGAAGGAAATGACAAGTGGTTTTCAGCAAGGTAATGGCTGCAAGCACTGAAATTGTCAGTAACAGGTAGTTCTATAGCAAGATAACTTGTAACAAGTAAATAACGGTAACGGTAACTAAAGTGCAGCAAGGTAGCCCAATCCTTTTGAGGCAAAGGACAGGCCAAAACGGCATCTTATAATAAGCAAAACGTTCTTGAGGGTACACGGGAATTTCATCATATCGCTTTCATCATGTTGGTTTGATTCGTGTTCGCTACTTTGATAATTTGATATGTGGGTGGATTAGTGCTCAGGTGTTGTTCTTACACAAACCTCCTACTTGTGATTAACCCCCTCGCAAGCATCCTCAACTACGAGAAAAGTATTAATATAAATTCTAACCATAGCATTCAATTTTTGGATCCAAATTGGTCCCTTACGAAGTAGCGCTTAAGCTTCTCTCACTCTAGCAACCCATCATCTAATAACTACTCCATAATGCATCCCCTTAGGCCCAAATATGGTGAAGTGTCATGTAGTCGACATTCACATGACATCACTAAGGGAATGACAACATACATATCATCAAAATATCAAACACATATCAAGTTCACATGATTACTTGCAACATGACTTCTCTCGTGACCTCAAGAACAGAAGTAACTACTCACAAATGATAATCATGGTCAAGATCAGAGGGGTATTAAATAGCATAATGGATCTGAACATATAATCTTCCGCCAAATAAACCATATAGTAATCACCTACAAGATGCAATCAACACTACTAGTCACCCACAAGCACCAATCTAAGGTTCTGGTACCAAGATTGAACATAAGAGATGAACTAGAGTTTGTAAGGAGATGGTGCTATTGGAGATGTTGATGGAGATAGCCCTCCCAAAGATGGGAGAGTTGTTGGTGATGACGATGACGATGATTTCCCCCTCTAGAAGGGAAGTTCCCAAGGCCGAATCGCTCCGCTGGAGGGCAAAAGTGCTCCTGCCCAAGTTTCGCCTCGAGTCGGTGGCGCTTTGTCCCGAAAGTCCTCCCTTTATTTTTTTCTAGGTCGAAATGACTTGTATACCAGAATAGGGGCACCGAAGGTGGGCCGAGGAGGGCATAGCCCACTAGGGTGCGCCTGGGGGCCTGGCGCGCCCAGGTGGGTTGTGCCCACCTGGTGGGCCTCCTCCGGTAGTTATTTTCTCCAGTATTTTTCATATATTGCAAAATAATTCTCCATAAATTTTAGCTTATTTGAAGATGTGCAGAATAGGTAACTGCGACGTAGCTTTTTCAAGTCCAGAATTCCAGCTGCCGGTATTCTCCCTCTTTGTGTAAACCTTGCATATTATGAGAGAAAAGACATTAGAATTACTCCAAAAAGCATTATTATGCATAAAAACATTATAAACAGTCGAAAACATGATGCGAAATGGACGTATCAAATCTCCCAAGCTTAGGCCTTGCTTGTCCTCAAGCGAAAACCGAAATCGAAAAATATGTCCACATGCTTAGAGAGAGAAAGGTGTCGACAAAAACAGAATGCGGACATAGAAGCATCATGTATATTATTATAACAGCAAGGAACTTTAACATAAACTTTATCAAACAACTTTTATCATATAACCTCTCATGAACAAGTAACAATTCATCACAACATTGAAGTATAAAGCATAAACCTTATTGAAAACCAACAAACTATGTTCTCAGTCAACTTTGCAACTACAAATCATCATATTTTCAGGAAGGGTCGCATATCGGAGCCTTTAGGCAAGTCCACATACTCAACCATCATTTAATATTTTATGATTGCTAACACTCAAAGCGTACCCATGAGCAAAAAAGTTTCAACCGGACACATAGAAAGATAGGGGCTTATAGTTTCGTCTCCCAACGTATTCACCTCAAGGGTGATGTTAACAATAATAACTCATGTCTACTCATATCCAACTGGATATATGTGCCTAGATCTTTCCTCACCACATGATGCTTGCAAAAAGAGAAAATAAAAAGGAATAGGGAAGAAAACTTTTGACTCTTAACATAAAAGTAAAAGATAAGCCCTTCGCAGAGGGAAGTAGAGGTTGTCATGCGCTTATTTGTTTGTATGCCAAATCCCTTAATGCAAAAGAACATCACGTTATATTGCCCCTTATGATAGCAACCTTTATTATGCAGCATGACTCAACATTAGTCATAAAGAACTCATACACTTATTGCAAAAATCTACAAGTCATTGAAAACGAAGTACTACGCGCATGATCCTAGGGGGATAGATTGGTAGGAAAAGACCATCGCTCATCCCCGACCACCACTCATAAGGAAGACAATCAGTAAATAAAATTGTGCTCCAATTTCATCACAAAGCGGTTCACCATACGTGCATGCTACAGGAATCACAAACTTCAACACAAGTATTCTTTAAATTCACAATCACCCAACTAGCATAACTATAATATCACCACTTCTATATCTCAAAACAATTATCAAGTATCAATTTGATCATAGCATCCAATTCACTTTCTATGATAGTTTTTATTATGCCCAACTTGGATACTCATCATTCTAGGACCAATTTTATAACCATAGCAAATACCATGTTGTTCTAAGAGACTCTCAAAATAATATAAGTGAAGCATGATAGATCAACAATTTCTACAAATTAAGCCACCGCCATGCTGTAAAAGATATAAGTGAAGCACTAGAGCAAAAACTATCTAGCTCAGAAGATATAAGTGAAGCACTAGAGCAAAAACTATCTAGCTCAAAAGATATAAGTGAAGCACATAGCGTATTCTAATAAATTCTAAATCAAGTGGGCTTCTCCCAAAAGGTGTGTACAGCAAGGATTATTGTGGTAATCTAAAAAGCAAAGACTAATATCATACAAGACGCTCAAAGAAAAACACATATTATGTGGGGAATATGTCGGGGAAACTGATCCACGAACACCTATGGGACCGGCGGACCGAGCCCCTTTCGGTTCGGCGGGGGGCGGAGGTTGCACGAAGAGCAGATCGAGGCAATGCACACGAGCAGTTTACCCAGCTTCGGAGCTCTCCGGAGAGATAACACTCCTACTGCTGCTTGTTTCTGTCTTTCGAGTTCTTGCTCGGGAGCGATCAGAGCTACAAGACCGAGCGTGAGAGTGTTTTTGGCCTTCGAACTAGTCGAACCCCTTCTACGTTGCGCATGGGCCTCCTTTTATATGCTCAAGGGGTCACCGACAGGTGGCAACGCAGACAAAAGGGCAAAAAAGGAAAAAGAAATGTGGTAGGTACAACTACCTATACTCTAGATACAGCGTATCATACCTAACTCTGACGGCAGGGGACAAGGGCACTAAATGCCCGTCTGTGTCGCCCAAACAGTGCAAACAGAGACCGTCAGGGCTGCCACCGCTCGCCACGATGGCTATCTTGTCAGCGCCGCTCACCACCGTGCACCGCTGGCTGCACAGCCTCTCGCCACGCGCGCCTGGAAAGGCCCCAGGGCGACACATTGGTGGATGTGCTGGAGCGCGGGTGCAGAGTGGCTGCTTGCCGCGGCAAGTGCCTTGCCGCGATTGTTATCTTGTCGGGCCCGGGAGCTTGTCGCTCACCGAGCCTTGCCGGGACGCGTGGCGCTTCACGGCAAGCTTTCTTGAGATGCCTTGGTTGGCCTTCCCGGCAAGCTCCTCTTGCCGGGGCCTTGTCTTCTTAGCTCGAATACTTTGTTCTTGAATGGCTTTCCGGCAAGCTCCCCTTGTCGGGGTCTTGTCTCTTAAGGAGCCACGGAGGATCTTGGTGGTCACCTGGCAAGCCTTGCCGCGGGGTGCTGCGACTGCCCGTGCACAAGTTCGGGATACTAGGGTACCCCTACTCTAGTACACCGACAGGAGCCCCCGGGCCTGGGCCACACACGGTGCCGAGTGCTGTTGGGCCAGGCCCAAAACAGGGCACGGGCACGCGCGGCTTGGGTCGTGCCGTTTCTTACTCCATATCCACTGCGCCCTCCCAAACGGCACGCGTCGAATGCAGCGTCGTGGGAGAGATCGTGGGTCATTTCTTTATTCGGAAAAGCGTAACGTCCGCCCCTTCCCTCTTTATAAGCAGAGGAAACAGGGGCAGTCGCCCATCTCACTGGTTTTCACTCCAAAATCCCCGCCGCTCCCTCCCTTCTGAGAGAGAGCAGCGCTCCGCCCCCAATCTCCGTCGTTGCCACCAATGCCGTCGATCTCCTCCACCACCTTCGCCATGGCTCCGAAGACCGGGAAGGTCACGAAGTCGGCCGAGGCGCTGCGGCTCGAGGCGCTGCGAAAGGAGCGGGCCACTTTCCCCTCCGAGCTTGACGCGGCGGAGCTGAGGGAGTGGTACTACCTCTTCTGGTCGACGGAGACGCGAGCGCATCCGCGCACGAAGGTACTCTCCGCCGCCGCTTCGAAACGGGCTCCACACGGATATCCCTTCTTCATACTGTTCTTCTACTGCGGGCTCTGCCCGCCCTTCTCAGAGTTTTTCTGTGATATCATGAACACCTACGGGTTTCACCTCCTTGACTTCACCCCCAATGCTGTTCTGACCATGGCAGTTTTCGCACATCTCTGCGAAAACTTTGTCGGAGTCCAGCCAAATGTAGCCCTTTTCCGTCACTACTTCATGCCCCAGGTCGAGAGAGGAGATCCTCTATCCGGCGGGATCGCCTAGATCTCGTGGGCCGGCAAGAAGGAGGCTTATCTGGAGGGGGAGCTCCACAGCAAATGGGAGGAGTGGAGAGCGGATTGGTGTTGGATCATGGAGGAGAACCCGCAGCCATTCACTGCCCTGCGCCAAGTCCCAGTAGTGCGTGGCGGCGATTGGAGCAGCTTGGCCGCGGAAGACGACAAGCTGAAGATCGCCACCACCCGGATCTTGCGGCTCAGGCTTGTTGGGCTTACTGTGGGCGCCATAGGCGCAGACTTTCTCCGCCGCCGCATCGCCCCCTTGCAAGAGAGGAGGAGACCCGCTTGGGAGTTCGGTGGTCTGGCGGATATCATGAGGCTGCGCCCGGGCCTCAATTTTAACTTCAACGTGCTCGAACTGGATGCGATGCTCAAGGAGCTGTTCAAGCACGACTGCCAGCATCTAGAGTGGTTCAGGCTGCCGGCGGGGGTCACCCCGCTATGCAACAATTCTTCGCTCGACCGCATCCGCGCGATGATGCTGCTGTGCGACTCGCATGGTCTTGTCCCAACGTGTCAAGAGCCAGCGGACGACGTTGTGCAGCAGTTCTTCGACGGCCTGGTGGAGGTGGCGGTCTGCGCCGACGAGCAGAGGAGCCTCACCCGCGACACCACCGAGGAGGAGATGCAGTGCATCGCCACCAGGGCGGAAGAGGCGGCGGCAGCCGCTGCCGCGGGGCGAGTTCGGGTTCACCGTGGAGGAGGCAGAGGCAGCAGAGGCGGCAAGCCTTGCCGAGCGAGAGTGGCTTGACGGCGAGGAAGAGCTTGCCGCGCCTGACGCCGAGTCGAGCGAGCCCGCCGAGGGTGCGAGCGGCCCGCCATCTCTAGGCCGCTTGCCGCAGGCGGAGCCCCTAGCGCAGCCCCAAGCTCCACCAAGAAGGCGTCTTCGCAAGGCCGGGGACGCAGCGGGGCGGCAAAGGAGTCAGCAGCCGACACGCCGCGCGACACGCTCCATCGCGACAAGCGATGTTGCCGCGGGATCGCCTCACATCGCTGCGGCAACTGGAGCGGGGTCTTCCCGGGCCACCGCCACTGCGCCCGCCAAGCGGCCAAGGGATCCTACTCTTCCGCCTCGTCGCGCCGAGGGTGGACCGGACTTCGACCTCTCCGCACTCAGCTCCGACGAGGAGGAAGAAGAGTAAGACTTCTCTGCTGTACTTGTAGTTCTTCAATTTTGTTGCTTTGTCTTGTATCTGACTTGCTTCGATCTGAACCTATTCCTTTTCAGGACGGTGGCTCAAAGAGCGGCGAAGAGAGCCAAGGTTCCGGTGGTTATCATCGAGGACGAGCCCACTGCGACGGCAGGGGGTGTGCCCGAGACCACCTTGCCGGACCCGGCAACTACTCCGTGAAGCAGCCCCCAGCGCAGCCCCCAGCGTAAGTGCATGGTTTACTTTCTGCTTTTGGGCGCGCACGGGTGCTCTTTCTTTACTGATATTCGACTATTGGTTTGTTTGTGTAGGGGCAGAACAGCTTCACCAGGAGGGCTCGGAAACCGCCTCCGACGTGCCATCTGCTTCCACTACACCGCCAAGGGAGGATTCCCCGGCAAGGGAGCGTTCTCCGGCAAGGGAGAAATCTCCGGCAAGGGAGGAGTCTCCGGCAAGGGGCAGCACTAGTGACCCCCCGGTGGTGGAGCCCATGACCATGGATCCCAGTACAAGTAATCCCTTGCTTGAAACTTCCCTGGTGTTCTTCTTCTGATTTTTCTTTTTGGATATTTGCTTGACTTCTCCTTCTTCTCCGGTCGTCAGATCCACCTTCCACGGAGCCGATGGAGACCGAGGCGGGCGGCGAGGAGAACGTGCACGGCAATACTGATGATGCCGCGGCCACCGAAGAAGGAGCCGACGCTGACGAGTCCGCCGGCGAAGAGGCCGCCAAGGCTGCCGCCGCAGAAGCTGGCGAGGGATCCGGCGATCGCACTGACGGCCCTGAGGCCGCAGGAGTGCCAGGCGCTACACCGATCGCTGATCCCTCCGCCGCTGCCGCAGCGCCAGGCTCCGAGGAGCCCCAGCCCGGCGCCTATCTGAAGGCCGACGAGGGCATCTTCATCAAGCTCCCCTGGGCGTCGAGCTCCAGGGCGCTGGTTGAAGGAGAAGTCCTGGATGGAGAGGTGCTTGCCTCCGCTGGGTTGTCACTTGTCGACGCGCCGGGAAGCAGCAGCGACGAGCCTGAGGAGGAGCGGCTGCTACGGAGGCTGATGTCACTCTACCGCGCCTGCCAAGCCAAGCTGGAGTCCCGGGAGGCGCTTGTCGCGAAGGCGAGCGTGGATATTGAGAAGCGCGCGGAGGAGCTCCGGGGTCTCCGCCAGGAAGCTCTCTGGGCCTTGGCAGAGGAGCGGGAGCAACTTGCTGAGGAGCGGAAGGCCTTCCTCCTCGAGAAGGCCGAAGCTGAAGAGCAACAGTGGCTCGCCGGCGAGAAGCTATTTGCACAAGAAGGTGAGCTGGCGCAGCGGAAAGTTAACCTCGACAGCCACGAGGAGGATCTCGCCGCGCGCGAGCAAGCACTTGGCGGGGCTCTCAAGGAAGCAAAGGACGCGGCTACAGTTGCCGAGGCCGCCAAGAAGGAATTGGAGACAAAGGTGGCGCAGCTGGAGGCCGCTCTCAAGGCGAGCGGCGAGGAGCTTGCCGCGCTCAAGCATGAGCGCGAGAAGGACGCCCTCGCCCATGGTGAGCTGCAGGGTCAACTCGTCGAGAAGGGCAAGGAGCTGAGCGCCGCCAAGGACTCCAACGCTGATCTTGAGTTGAAGCTGGCCACTTTGACTCAGACGCTCGACGGCGCCAAGGAGCGGGAGGTGGCCTTGAAGGAGGAGATCAAAGGCAACGAAGCGCTGCTGACGAGGGCCGCCGTAACCTAGAACACCTTCAGGGAGACGGTGGAGCTCTGGACGGAGGGCCTCGTGAACATCGCTGCAGTCATTGACGGGGAGCTGGCGCAGCTGGGGGTGGAGGTCTTTGGGTACTCCTCCGATGAGAACCTCCAACCCAGCGCCAAGCTCACCCTGTTCTTTAAAGGCGTGGTGACAGCCCTCCAGCAGCTCTGAGAGAAGATCCCAAAGCAGCTGGACGACGAGTCGCGCACGATCTGCGCCAGAGTTCTGGAGAAGGTGTTGGTGAAAGTGGCCTTCCGCAACCCAGGCCTCAACTTCACCAACGTCCTCAAGAAGCTGTCGGCAGATGCTGATCTGGAAGCGCTCAAGGCCTTGTCGCACCCATTGTGGACAAGGTGAATGAGGTCAAGAGGGTCGATGGTGGCCGCGTAGATTAGGCCGCCCGTTTTCTCTTTTCCTTGTCGCTGCTGATCATGTCGCGAAAACAATTTGTTAGAGCTGCGACAAGTTATCTTGTAATATAACTTTATTTTGGGTATTGATTGCTGCGTTATTTCCTTTACTTGATTCCTTCCTTTGTATGTTTTTACCCTACGCTTTTAGGGAACTTGCCGGCACAGGCACCCTTGCCGCGAGCGCTCAGTGCGGAACGTCAGCAGCCTGCTGGCGGTGCCGCTACCGACAAGAAACCTTGTCACAGCTAGTCGCAGCTCACTTAAGTTGTTGAGCGGACTCGAAACAAAGTAAGGGCGCAACTGGCTACGAGTTGGTTCCTCTGCGCACAGGTTTTTCATACAAAGTACGGTCGTTCGAGGAAGATAACTTAGAAAATTTAAAAACTGATTGCTCAAACTTTGGCAACTTAGCTTTTTTGTCATTTGCTTAACGGTAAGGCGAGACTTTCTTGAACGGCCCTGTCCACACCATTATCTTGTCCTTTCCCCCCGGCAAACCTTGTGGGCGAGGGAACCTTCCTTCCTTTGAGGAAAAGAAAGAAGAGAAAATAAAGGTATGGGGCCTTATGGCTCGTTATTGCTTACCGGGGGTGGGTGCTGCACAAAGTGTCAGATAATACATGCAAAAGGGAAAAAAGCATGAAATTGACAAGATGTGCGGAGCACATGAGCTTTATTTATGCACAGGGTCTGCGCCCGGCTTTGTACGAAGGATTACATGCAACAGCGGCAAGACTTGTACAAAAGGTGGTTGCCAGAACAGCTTCCGGCAACCGCGCCCTATGGGTAAAACTTACGAAGATGCTCAATGTTCCAGGAGTTGCTCACCTGAATGCCATCTTCGGTCTCAAGGCGGACAACGCCAGGCCTAGTGACTCGTTTCACCCGATAAGGGCCTTCCCACTTTGGCGTCAACTTGTTGGAATTCTTGGCGGACTGAACGCGCCGAAGAACAAGGACTCCTTCCTCGAAACTTCTGGCACTAAATTTGCGGCTATGGTAGCGGCGCAAAGCTTGCTGATATCGAGCAGCTCGTACAGCGGCCTGAAGACGATCTTCCTCAAGGTGCAGCGCGTCATCTTGTCGCAGCTGCTCTTGCTCAAGCTCATCATAAACGAGCACTCGAGGTGACCCGTATATGAGTTCCGTGGGGAGAACTGCCTCTGCTCCATAGACTAGAGCAAAAGGTGTCTGGCCAGTGGCTCGATTTGGCGTTGTCCTGATCGACCAAAGAACCACCGGCAGCTCCTCGATCCAGTTCTTTCCGCACTTGTGCACCCTATCGAAAGTTCTGGTCTTGAGCCCGCGCAGCACTTCAGCATTTGCCCTCTTTGCTTGACCATTGCTTCTCGGGTGAGCAACAGAAGCAAAGCAGACCTTGGCGCCAAGATCTTGGACGTACTGCATGAAGGTGCGGCTCGTGAACTGCGTGCCGTTGTCGGTGATGATCCTGTTAGGGATCCCGAAACGGCAAACAATCGACCTGAAGAACTTGACTGCTGACTGTGCTGTCACCTTCCTCACTGGTTCCACTTCCGGCCACTTTGTGAACTTGTCGATTGCAACGTACAAGTACTCAAAGCCCCCGACAGCTCGGGGGATGGGGCCGAGGATGTCGAGCCCCCAGACCGAAAATGGCCAGGATAAAGGGATCGTCTGGAGAGCCTGAGCTGGCTGGTGTATCTGCTTGGAATGGAACTGTCACGCTTCACACTTGGTTACTTGTGCAGTTGCATCCTAGAGGGCTGTCGGCCAAAAGAAACCTTGCCGGAACGCTTTGCCAGCAAGTGCTCTTGCACCAATGTGGTGACCACATATGCCTCCATGTATCTCTGCCAACAGCTGTTGTCCGTCTTCCCGGGGAATGCACTTCAATTTCACACCGTTGAGTCTTATTCTGTACAGTGTGTTGTCAATAAACTTGTACATACTTGACTGCCGGGCTACTCTTTCCGCTTCTTCTTGCTCTTCGGGAAGTTCTCCTGTCTGGAGCTTGCGGCTCGACAACAAGGACTAAAGGCACATCTGCTGCTATGGGAACATGCGCTTCTACGGCAATGGCGGGCGGCCCAGCTGGAGCTTGATGTTCCCCGGCAAGCTTGCCGGAGCAAAACTTGTCGGGAGCGTCTGCTTCAACGGAACAAACCCTAGGGCTCGCCAGAGCAGACTGCTCCTCAGCACTCTTGGCGTTGATCTTGGGGACCTTCTTGGCGGCGGCTTCGGGGAGCTCTGCCGGAAAGTAGTCACCAGAAATCAACTTCCTCTTCTTGCTCTGTCCAGTTGATGGTGTCACGGATGGTTGAGTCAGCTTGAGCACAAAGATCCCTGGTTCCACAGGTAACTTTAGTGCGGCGCACTTTGACAGGCCATCAGCAATGTCGTTCTGAGCTCTTGGGACATGTTCCATCTGTAGGCCGTCAAAGTGCTCTTCTAGCTTTCTCACTTCATCAACATAAGCTTCCATCAACGGACTCTGATAATTCTTGTTCACTTGGCGGACGACAAGCTGTGAGTCACCCCTGACTACGAGCTTCTTGATCCCAAGGTCTGCTGCGATCCTGAGACCGGCAAGCAAACCTTCATACTCTGCACTATTGTTTGTTGCTTGCTCCTTGGGAAAGTGCATCTGGACTACGTACTTGAGGTGCTCTCCGGTGGGTGCGACAAGTAGCACGCCAGCACCGGTGCCTTGCAGTGAGAAGGCACCATCAAAGTACATCAGCCACTCTTTGCTTGCCTCCTTGACGGGGATGCTCGTTTCTGGAATTTCTTCATCTGGTGTTGGCGTCCACTCTGCTATGAACTCTGCCAATGCTCTGCTTTGGATAGTTGAAGTGCTCTCAAACTTGAGGCCAAAGCTTGACAGTTCCAGTGCCCACTCGACGATCCTGCCTGTTGCTTCTGGATTCTAAAGTATCCTCTTCAGCGGAAAACGAGTGACAACTGTGATCTCATGTGCCTGAAAGTAATGGCGCAGCTTTCTCGAGGCCATGAGAAGGCCGAAAAGCACCTTCTGCACACCAGAGTACCTTGACCTAGCCCCCTGCAGAAGGGAGCTGACAAAGTAAACTGGGCGCTGCACCATTTTCTTCTGCACCTCCTCGCGCACCTACGTAGATCCATCCTTGTCGGGACCAGAGCTTGTCGGCGAAGCCCCCTGCTTGTTGGTGGATGCATCTGCCGTGGTTGCTGGCTCATCATCCGCCTCCCTCTCCGCCACTAACGCAGCACTAACCACTTGATTGGTTGCCGCTAGATACAGCAGCAACTTCTCTTGTGGCTTAGGTGCGACAAGTATTGGAGTGGAGGACAGGCATCTCTTCAAGTCCTGCAGCGCAGCCTCCGCTTCCGGAGTCCATTTCATTGGACCTGCCTTTTTCAATATTTTGAAAAACGGCAGGGCGCGCTCAGCAGATCTAGAGATGAACCTGCTGAGAGCAGCCACGCAACCGGCAAGCCTTCGTACATCCTTGACGCGCTTTGGTGCTTCAATCTGCTCGATGGCCTTGATCTTGTCGGGATTGGCTTCAATTCCCCGCTGAGACACGAAGAACCCGAGAAGCTTGCCGGAGGGGACTCCAAACACGCACTTCTCGGGGTTAAGCTTGAGGTTGATCTTGCGCAGATTTGCAAAGGTTTCATCCAAATCTTGAATCAGAGTAGCCTTGTCCTTGCTCTTGACCACTATGTCATCGATATAGGCTTCCACATTCCTGTGTATCTGTGGCTCAAAAGTGACATGGACTACTCTCGCAAATGTTGAACCAGGATTCTTTAACCCGAAGGGCATTCATATGAAACAGTATGTGCCACATGGGGTGATGAATGCGGTCTTCTCCTCATCCTCTTCTGCCATGAAGATTTGATGGTATCCTGAGTATGCATCAAGAAATGAAAGCAAATCACATCCGGCTGTGGAGTCAACAATCTGGTCAATGCGCGGCAAGGGAAATGGATCTTTGGGATAAGCTTTATTGACATCGGTAAAGTCTATACAAAGCCTCCATTTTCCATTGGCCTTGCACACGACTACAGGATTGGCCAACCACGTAGGATGGAGCACTCCTCTGACAAGGCCTGCTGCTTCCAGCTTCTTGATTTCTTCTGCGATGAATTCTTGACGCTCCACTGCTTGCTTCCTGACTTTCTGCTTGACGGGCCGCGCATGAGGACAAACAGCTAGGTGGTGCTCAATTACTTTCCTGGGAACACCGGGGATGTCAGACGGTTGCCACGCAAACACGTCGACATTCGCCCGCAGGAAAGCAACGAGCGCGCTTTCCTATTTAGGGTCGAGAGTGGCACTGATGGTGAAGGTACCACCAGTGCCGTCCTCCTTGGCGGACATCCTCTTGGTCTGTGGTGGAGCTGCCATCGTCTTCTTACACTTTCCGGTGGAGCTCGATGGTGTGTCCTCGACGGTAGCGCAGCACTCCGAAGAGGTGCGCTTGCCGGAGTGGGCATCAGAGCTCTTGCCGGACTTGGTCTTCTTCTTCCCCCCGGGAGCTTCAGTGACTTGCGATCAGCTGCGGCTGCTGCTTCCCGGTAGATCTTGTCGGCACAGATAAGGGCATCCGTTTTGTCGCCAGGGACAGAGATGACACTTATCGGGCCTGGCATCTTCAGCATGTTGTACGCATAGTGAGAGGCTGCTATGAACTTGGCGAGTGATGGACGGCCGAGAATCCCATTGTAGGGCAATGGAAAGTCAGCAACGTCAAAAGTGACCCTCTCAGTCCTGAAGTTCAGCTCGCTGCCAAATGTCACCGGCAGCGTGATCTTTCCCTTTGGCTTGCTCCTTCCCGGATTGATTCCTTGGAATGTGCCGGTTTCTTCGAGCTCACTGTCAGGGATCTGGAGTTTCTGGAGCACCGCAGAGGAGATCAGGTTCAATTCGGCCCCGCCGTCAACTAGCATCTTTGTGACCTTGAGGTTGCGGATAGTTGGTGAAACCAACATCGGCAAGCACCCGACCACAGTTATGCGATCAGGGTGGTCCTCAATATCAAAGATGATAGGCGTCCTGGACCATTTCAGAGGCCTGCGTGACTCTACGGATGGTTCTGCTGCATTGACTTCCAGCATCCACTGCTTGAGCTGGCGGTGTGAAGTATGCAGAGAAGCACCGCCGTCAACACACAGGACCTCTGTGGCTTTCTGAAATTCCTGCTCATCGGCTTCATCATCATCCATATCCTCATCATCGTCGTCTTCATCCTTGTCCCGGCTGCGGGGAGGTCTGTCTCCTTGCCGCTGCTTGGCCTTGCCGCGGCGTCCTCCCCGGCCGGGGCGTTTCTTGCCGGCTCCTCCAGCACCTTCCTGGGCCTTCTCCTTGTCGCGTCGCTTGTACTCAGCCTTCTACTGCTCGACAAGCTATTCGACCTTCTTGCAGCTCTGGAGGTCATGGCCCTTGGTGCGGTGGATCTTGCAGTACTGCTTGCCGGAGCTGTCCTGCTTGTCGGCGGCCGCCACAACCTGGCTCTCCTTGCCGAAGCTTCCAGTTTTAGCTTTCTTGGCGCCACCTCCATTGCCGGACTGCTCAACAACTAGCACATCTTTGCCCTTCTTCTTTCTGTTGTTCCGCCGCCGGCCTTTCTTTGCCGGGGTAGCATCCTCACTGTCAGACCCTCCTGCTCCTGTATTTTCTCCGGGGAGTTGCCTCCCCTCTTCAGCACGTGCACACTTGTCGGCCAGGGCATATAGCTCACTGACGTCTCTGATCTTGCACATCGCCATCTCCTCCCGCATCCTGCGGTTTCGCACGTTCGGATGAAACGCACTGATGACCGCGGCAGGGTGGACATCTGGGATGTTGTGCTGTACACGGCTGAATCTCTGAATATACTTTCGCAGGGGCTCTCCTTCTTTCTGGGCGAGCAGATGAAGGTCGCTCTCTTGGCCATGAGGCTTGTGGCCGCCTGTAAAGGCGCCGACAAACTGATGGCATAGATCTGCCCATGAGGATATGGAGTTGTCCGGCAAGTGCATGAGCCAGGATCTGACATTTGGCTTGAGCACTAGCGGGAAGTAGTTGGCAAGGATCTTGTCGTCTCGCCCCCCGGCAGCTTGCACCGCAATGGTGTAGATGCTAAGGAACTCCGACAGATGCGACTTGTCGTCGTACTTCTCTGGTACGTCTGGCTTGAAATTCTTCTTGCTGGGCCACTGGACTTGCCGCAGCTCACGAGTGAACGCAGGGAAACCTACCGCGTACGACACGTCGCCTGGTTCCCCTGGCGCATGCACGTCGACAGAGGGCCCAGCGCGCTGGTCAGACTGACGCCGCGCTTCTCTCCGACGCTCGATGCGAGTATGGGCGTCCTCTTGTTGTCCTTCATGAAGAACTTGGCACTGATCGCGACGAGCTCGTGGATCTGACGACGCGGTGGAGTCGCTGTCGAGGTGGAACCGGCGAGTCGGCGATCTTGGCCTTTGGGGTGGAGAGTGCATGGTGGTTGCACCCCCATCGGTCTTGTCGCCATCAGTTCGCGCCCGGCAATCTTGTCGCGGCAGCGAGGTGCTTGGTTGCCGCGCAGTGTCACCGTTGGCGAAGCCGATGAGACTCTGAATGGTGGCCCTCCACTTGTCGGTCTTGTCCGCCGTTGGAGGGTAATCCAGGAGCAGTTGAGCTCGCGCCAAAGCTTCTGCTGGAGTGGTGGGCGGTAGAGGCGAACGGTGCGAGGAGCGGGACATGCTCGGACTCCTAACTACGTTAGAAGGAGCAGTATCCCGTCCAGGCGACCGTACCTCGCTCAGGCCAGCATGTTGGCGTGCATGCTGGTCTTGGGCACCCCAAGATCCACCAGCTTGATCTTGGCCCAACGAGCGCATGGTACTGCGAATACCATGACGCTGTTGGTCCCGCGCCTCCTGAGATGGGCGCGGTGCGCGTACGGACGCCAAGGTCTGCGCGGCCTTGTCCTTGGACTTGGCAGCGTTCTGAGCACCCTCGTCGACGCCCGTTCTTCCGCCAGCGTCTACCCCACCGCCCGCTTGCTCCGGTGGCGGTGGAATCGACGCGGACGGAACTGCTGCCTCCGAAGCCTTCTTCTTCGGTGGCATGTCGATGAAGATGATGAAGATCTAGCCCGTGTGCACGCCGGATCAGGTTCACACAATCTCGACCCCCCCTACCTGGCGCGCCAAAGATGTCGGGGAAACTGATCCACGAACACCTATGGGACCGGTGGACCGAGCCCCTTTCGGTTCGGCGGGGGGCGGAGGTTGCACGAAGAGCAGATCGAGGCAATGCACACGAGCAGTTTACCCAGCTTCGGAGCTCTCCGGAGAGATAACACTCCTACTGCTGCTTGTTTGTGTCTTTCGAGTTCTTGCTCGGGAGCGATCAGAGCTACAAGACCGAGCGTGAGAGTGTTTCTGGCCTTCGAACTAGTCGAACCACTTCTACGTTGCGCATGGGCCTCCTTTTATATGCTCAAGGGGTCACCGATAGGTGGCAACGCAGACAAAAGGGCAAAAAAGGAAAATTTGACAAAAAAGGGCAAAAAAGACAAAAGGGCCACAAAGTGAAAAACAATAGTTAATTTGACAGAGTGCAAGGATTTTTTTTAATTGGCTTCTTGCAGTTTTGAAAACTCAGTTTATTCGGTTACTGAAAATTCAGTTAATTCAGTTAGGCACACAAATTTCAGAACTTTTGTGTGCCCTAGTACTTGGTGTTTGTAGAAAACCAGGAGTGTCAATGGGACTAGAATTCACTTGTTCTTATATGGGTGAAACTTCACTTGTTTTTAGGCTAGTGTAGGGTGTTGCTTTATTCTGTCATCATTTGTAACTATTTCACAAGTAAATTGTTCCTTCTTCTGTATTTGACAAGTAATGACTGTTGATAAGCTGAGGCATGGATTAAGCTGTTTCTTTGTTGTAACATACTGTATATAACTCCACAATGAAATACAATACATATTGATGTGCTTTGTAAAACTTGTTCATGTACTGAACTACTAATGCCTTGTGATGCTCTGAATTACTTGTGATGCCTCTGAATTACTTGTGATCACATTGAGAAAGACTTGTAAAGATGATGATCATCTTTAACAGAAAACAATTTGTGATGATTTTGCTAGTTTGCTGGGTTTTGTCTCCGACCATCGTGTCGTGATGATTTTGCAGGTACCCCGAGAGGCCCTTGAGTTTGCCGGAATGTCGATTAACTTCCGTTCCAGCAAATTTGGGTACTCCATATGTCCTATTTTCAGCAAAGGTCATGCTAAAATTTTCCGTGAATTTTAGCATGACTTTGCTAAAAATAGGACATATGGGGTACTTGTGACTAATGCATGGGCCGGGGTATCTTAGTAGTTAATTAAGTAGGATCAAGTGCCCCGGCGTACTTGTGACTAATGCATGGCTTTTAGGGTGCCTCGGTGTCGATAAAAACCGAAATGATGAAAAGTTAGGCTTTTGGGGTGCCTTGGCGTCGAAAAACCCTCAATGATAAAAGCTTAGATTTTAGGATGCCTCGGTGTCGACAAACCCTAAATGATGAGACCATGATCTTGTTCCTTGACAATAACCAACTTTTTGACCAAACTTTGTTTCTATTTAGAGAGAAACATGGCCCACAACGATGAGGCCGGGGGTTCAGGCGGCAAGGCATTCTGGGAGCTGTCCCAGGAGATGGAGGAACAACCTCACTTGTATGAGGCCGCCGCCTTCCCCACCGATCCTGAGACCACGGATGGTGCCGCCGAGGATGACCACACTGATGCCACCACTGATGGTGCCGCCGAGGATGCTACCACTGATGATAGCGGCGCACGCACAGATAGCAGCCAGCCGAAGAGGCAACGGAAGGACCGGTGCCCGATCGTGCTCCGCACCCTCAAGGAGGAAGTTACTGAAGTGGACTCCAACGGGAATCCAACGGCGCCCGAACGAATAGTCAAGGGGTACTCGCTTCAGCTCGGGTGCATTGTCCAGAGCACCATCTCGATCAACACCGAGAACCTGAGGCATCCTGACCGAGGAAATTTGCGCAACCTCCTCTTCACGAAGCTGCACGAACGATACAAGTTCCCCGCTAAATTCGAAAGCACAAGCCTCAAAGGGAATAAAGTGAACAATGCTGCCCTCACGAAGATGAGCAAGGCCCTGTCTACTTGGAAAAGCAATGTGAAGAGAATGATCGAGAAAGGTGAGAGTTATGAGAAGATCAAGGAGAAAAATCCTTCGATCACCGAAGATGACTACAACGACTTCAAGATCAATTGCTCGAGCACCGCAAGCTCCCAATCAAGTGAGTGGGGGAAACAAATGCGGGAGCTGAACATAGGGGAACACACACTCGGTCCCGGCGGTTACAGAGTGGCGGAGCCTATATGGGACAAGGAGGAGGCGGACCGTGCCGAGCAAGGCCTACCGCCCCTCTTCGATAAATACGGTGACAAGTAGACCAGGAACTTTGTCAGGGCCCGGTACAAGAAGGACCCAAAAACAAAGGAGCTTACCACGGATCCGACGACCAGGCGGCTTGAGCTTGTTCTGGTAAGGAATACACCCCCGCGTAATTAGCTCCATATGGTTGCATTCTAATTAATGAAGCCGAATTTCTAAATGGTTCACATTCCTTCCGCAGGCGACTGAAAGCAGTAGCGCGGGGTCGACTCAGAGCAACCCTTGGGACACCACTCTAAATAGGGGGTTGAATATAATGAAGAACAAGGATAAGCTCAGTAAGCCGACGTCAGCTGGTCGTGTGGCCGGCAAAGGCTTGTCGACAAAATGGGGGTCATACTATACCGCTGGTGTGCGGAAGGAGAAAAAGACCAGCTCGGAAAGCCAGGCGCGAGAGGTTCAAGAACTCAAGGCACAGGTGGCGCGGATTCCGGAGATTGTCCAAGAGCAAGTGGAACAACGACTCGGAGCGACGATCACCGCCCTTGTGCCTACCTTGATCTCGGGGTTGAGTGCGTGGATTGCGGGCGGCCAACAGGGGCCGCCCTCGATTCCTAGCTTCACGGCCAGCAACTCGCATAATGCGATGGCGGGGCCATTGGTGCCTCCGGCGGAGGTGGCATTGGTGTCTCTGACGCCGGCACGGGTGCTTAATGCACCCGGGTGTACGCCGGCCGGCACCTCTGCAGCAAGCGGCCCCTCCGTCAACTGCATGCCCGCCGTTGGGTGTGCCTCTACATTAGCCGAGCTCGACGCCATCATCACGGTAACTAATTAAGCCTCTCTCGGCCGAGGACTTCATCTCCTTGCCTTTGACTGGGCATCCCTGACGCCCTACATGTTTTCGCAGGGCGCCGCCGACGTTCCGTGCACTCTCCTCCACTTCGTGAACAACAAGTTGGTCGATGTCGCCAAGGGAAAAATCGTTCAACCGGGCAACCCCTTGTTCCACGGTACCTAGATGCCACCCAACTGGTTTAGGGTTCAACTGGTTCGGGTGCTGCCAGGCTGCGATGACTTGTTACCTCCGAATCGACCCGTCGGGGCCGACGATGATGACGTGATGACCCTCAGCGCCTGCCTGAGCTGGCCCCTGCTTTGGCCGAAGAGCCAGATTCGTTTGGGGGCGGGGGACACCACCCCAAAGACAACACCGCCAGTCGTGCCGGCGCCAAGTCGGCCCCATGGCAAGACCGCCGTAACGGTGCCGGACATCCCTATGCCACTGGATCCAAACATGCATATGGCACAGGATCAGAATGACGACGACAACGACTATGATACATTTGGCAACGTCGATCAGTACTTTGCCGAGCATGGGTACGATGGCGACTTCATGGGGCCTCCTTCTCAAGAACCAAACCCAAAAAAAGACGTGTGCGATCTAGCTCGTACCGCGGAGAAGCCAAGTTGCAACAGGCGCCGTCTGGCGTTCAGCTCTCAGGAGACGCCTCCAGCTGCCGACTTCACCGAGCCTCAGATAGGCGAGGTGCAAAATATTATCAGCCCCAACACACTCAAGAAGGCGGTCTGTGAGAAAAACTCGGTCCCATTACAGGAGAAGAAGAAGGCACGCAAAAGAAAGACTAAGAAGGATATCTCGAGGAGGGTGCATGTGGCGGGTAGGGCGATGCTACCACCAAATATGCTCAATGCTGCAACCGGTGCTATGCGGAGTCTGCACGACAGTGTTCTTTCTTTGGAGAAGCGACGTCTCAGAGAGAAGGATGTGGCATACCCGGTTTTCGTGGCCAAGGTGCCAGAGGGCAAGGGCTTTGTGGATGGCGACATCGGGGGTACGATCGTCCTGCGGTTTGATGACATCTTTGCTATGTTTAACCTTCATCCGCTGCACTACACCTTCGTTCGGCTATTTTCGCTGAGTATGGAGATGCGGATCATTCGCGACAAGACCCGGGACATCGTGATAGTCGACCCCTTCTACATGCGTGCCAAGATCTTGGGCAGCGCTGGGGACCGGCAAGTCGTGAGTTCTTACCTCGAAGGCGTCATTCTGGCAAACCAAGATAAGGATAACTTCCTCGTGCCTTACTTTCCCGAGTAAGTCCTCCCCTCAACCAGCCCGTAACATATGAATTCTTACATTTCGATCGTTTTTCTTTTAACATTCCGTGTTTTCTGCAGTGACACACGTTGCACGCTCATCCTCCTAAGCCCCAAATATTCCATGGCCACGTATTTCGACCCGGACCGTCAGTCGAACGTAGACTACACAAATGTCAAGAAGGTTCTTGATGATGTTCTCCCCGGCTACGCCAAATCTGGAGGCACCTTCACCAGGCCTATTCGTAAGTACGGCAAGCACGTGTTCTCCCACAATACGATGTTCTGCTGCGTCAAGCAGCCGCCTGGCGGTCAGAAGGGTGCCTACTACGCCATCCATCACATGCGGGCGATCGTACGGGACCATCATCAACTTCTGCTACCGAGTAAACTCCAAGATTGGGCCGCGAGCGTGTCGGCAATCCAGGACGCGGACCTCCGACAAGAATTCTTTCGCATCCAGTCGGAGTTTGCGGAAATCATCCATCAAGATGTCCTTCGTACCTCGGGGCAGTTTTACCTCAGAAATCAACCGTCCAACAGTGACATCGACACAATGCTACAAATGCAGGATGACAACGCCCGTTCTTTCATGACTCCCACGATAGACGGCGGCTTCATCCACGCTCCGGTCCCTTGAGTCGAGTTGTCTAGTTCTGAAACATCGATTGGCTCATGTTGTAATTAAACTTTAATGAACTTGTAGTATGTCTCTTTGGTTTCGAGAGTCGTTCAACTTAGATGTAATCGATGCTATTAATGTCTTGCTTTTCTCTTCCGATCGTTCTGTTGCATACTTATATATTGCTTATGTATTGTCTGTGAATTGGTACTAACGTTTCGTTTGGCTAGTGCATAGCGATGCCGACGTATGTCGTGTACAAGGGTAAGGTTCCCAGAGTCTATGATGACTGGGAGGAGTGTCGGAGACAGGTTCACCGATTCAGCGGTAACAGTTACAAAGGGTACACCACTAGGGCCGAGGCCGAATCTAGATACGCCCGCTATCTAGCGGGAGAGGGGAGGGAGCGTTGGAGGAACCGGATGAAGACGAGTTTCATCGTGATGATGCTCATCTTGATGACCGCAGCTCTCTTCTATGTGATGGTAGTTTAGATGATCGATATCGACTTGTAATGCGAAGATAAACTCGCTACTCGCGGTCTCGAGACTTGTAATATAATGTTCTATCTTTGTTCGGTCTTTTCAATTCGGACACTAATATGATGAATTGTATTCGGAGACTAATATGATGAATTGTATTCAAAGACTAATCTTCTATTTTATTTGATGAATCTATTGTTGATGTGTGCTGTCTATATTTTGTCAAATTATACATTTTGTAACCTGTGCAAAAAACAGAAAATAAAAAAATAAAAAAAACCTAATATTCATACTAATGGCGCATCACATGACAGTGCGCCATTAGTATGACAGTGCATACTAATGGCGCATCACCGGGTAGTGCGCCATTAGTATGCTGCGGTTACTAATGGCGCATCCAGAGGTGGTGCGCCATTAGTATGCCAAAGCACCTGGGTATACATGCCCCCTGGGAGGCATACTAATGGCGCACCCTCGCATATACTAATGGCGTACCAGGTGGTGCGCCATTAGTATACCAGATACTAATGGCGCACCAGGTGGTGCGCCATTAGTAAAAATTACTAATGGCGTGCTATCAATGGCGCACCAGTGATGCGCCATTAATGGCCATATTAGGTGCGCCATTAGTAGTGGTATTTCTAGTAGTGTTTGTATGATCATCCATAAGTTCAAACCATGAGTAGGGCAATTGCGAATCATCAATTTCATTCTTTCCCAAGATTGGGCAACATGCTCATGATCAAGTTGTTTAAAATTCATAATATCATTCCGAAGAGAGATGATCTTAGCGGGAGGAAAATACTTAGAGATAAAAGCATCTTTGCACTTATTCCATGAATCAATACTATTCTTAGGCAAAGACGAAAACCAAACTTTAGCACGATCTCTAAGTGAAAACGGAAATAACTTCAATTTAACAATATCATTATCCGTATCTTTCTTCTTTTGCATCTCACATAAATCAACAAAGTTGTTTAGATGGGTAGCGGGATCTTCACTAGGAAGGCTGGAGAATTGATCTTTCATAACAAGATTCAATAAAGCAGCATTGATTTCACAAGACTCAACATCATTAAGAGGAGCAATCGGAGTACTAAGGAAATCATTATTATTGGTATTGGAAAAGTCACACAATTTGGTATTATCTTGCGCCATCATGACAAGCAATCCAATACACAAGCAAACAAAAAAAGGCAAGCGAAAGAGAGAGGAGATTGGGAAAGAGAGGGCGAATAAAATGGCAAGGGTGAAGTGGGGGAGAGGAAAACGAGAGGCAAATGTCAAATAATGTAATGCGAGGGAGATGAGTTTGTGATAGGTACTTGGTCTGTCTTGACTTGAGCGAAGACCTCCTCGGCAACGGTGCCAGAAATCCTTCTTGCTACATCTTGAGCTTGCGTTAGTTTTCCTTGAAGAGGAAAGGGTGATGCAGCAAAGTAGCATGAGTATTTCCCTCAGTTTTTGAGAACCAAGGTATCAATCCAGTAGGAGGGTCCTCAAAAGTCCCACGCACCTACACAAACAAATAAGAACCTCACAACCAACGCAATAAAGGGGATGTCAATCCCTTCACGGCCACTTGCGAAAGTGAGATCTGATAGAGATAATATGATAAGATTAATATTTTTGGTAATTTTTATGATATAGATTGGAAAAGTAAATATGCAAATAAAAGTAGATGATAAACTTATATGATAAAAGATAGACCCGGGTGTCGGGGTTGCTGATCCACGAACACCTATGGGACCGGCGGACCGAGCCCCTTTCGGTTCGGCGGGGGGCGGAGGTCGCACGAAGAGCGGATCGAGGCGAAGCACACGAGCGGTTTACCCAGCTTCGGAGCTCTCCGGAGAGATAATACTCCTAGTGCTGCATGTCTGAGTGTATTGAGTTCTTGCTCGGGAGCGCTGAGTGCTACAGTACACACTAGCTGCTAGCGAGACCGAGCGTGAGTGTTTTTCTTGCCCTCTTTCCCTCTCTACGTTACACACGGGCCTCCTTTTATATGCTCAAGGGGTCACCCACAGGTGGCAACATAGATAAGGGTAAAAATGGAAAAGTGATGCAGTTGGCACAACCACCTGTACAGTGTATCCTACCTAATCCTGACGGCAGGGGACAAGGGCATTAAATGCCCGTCTGCGTTGCCCAAATAGTGCAAGAAGGGACCGTCAGGGACGCCACCGTTCGCCACGATGGCGATCTTGTCAGCACCGCTTGCCACCGCGCACCGCTGGCTGCATAGCCTCCTGCCACACGCGCCTGGAAAGGCCCCAGGGCGACACGTTGGTGGATGTGCTGGAGCGCGGGTATAGAGTGGTAGCTTGCCGCGGCGAGCGCCTTGCCGCGGTCGTTGTCTTGTCGCGTCCGGAAGCTTGTCACTCACCGGGCCTTGCCGGGACGCGTGGCGCATCGCGGAAAGTTCCTTGAGATGCCTTGGTTGGCCTTCCCTGCAAGCTCCTCTTACCGGGATCTTGTCTCCTAGGCTCGAATACTTTGTTCTTGAATGGCTCCAAAGGAACCACGGAGGACCTTGGCAGTTCCCCGGCAAGCCTTGCCATGGGGTGCTCCGACTGCCCGTGCACAAGTTCGGGATAGTAGGGTACCCCTACTCTAGTACACCGACAGGAGCCCCTGGGCCTGGGCCACACACGGTGCCGAGCGCTGTTGGGCCAGGCCCAAAACAGGGCACGGGCACGCGCGGCCTGGGTTACGCCGTATCCCACTCCGTATCCACCGCGCCCTCCCCGAACGGCACGCGTCGAATGCGGCGTCGTGGGAGAGATCGTGGGTGGTTTCTTTATTCGGAAAAACGGAACGTCCGCCCCTCCCTCTTTATAAGCAGGGGAAACAGGGGCAGTTCGCCCATCTCGCCGGCTGCTATTCCAATCTCAAAAACCTCCGCCGCTCCCCCCTTCTTCTCAAAGCCGAAAGAGAGCAGCGCTCCGCCCCCCATCGCCACCGGCACCACCAACGCCGTCGATCTCTTTCACCACTTCCGCCATGGCTCCGAAAGCCGGGAAGGTTGTGAAGTCGGCCGAGGCGCAACGGCTCGTGGCACTGCGGAAGGAGCGGGCAACCTTCCCCCCCAAGCTCGCCGCGAAGGAGCTGAGGGAGTATTACTACCTCTTCTGGTCGATGGAGACGCGAGCGCATCCGCGCACGAAGGTACTCCCAGCTGCCGCTTCAGAACTAGCTCCGAATGGATATCCCTTCTTCGCGTTGTTCTTCTACTGCGGGCTCTGCCCGCCTTTCTCTGAGTTCTTCTGCGACATTATGAACACCTACGGGTTCCGCCTCCTTGACTTCACCCCCAATGCCGTTCTGACCATGGCAGTTTTCGCACATCTCTGCGAAAACTTTGTCAGAGTCTATCCAAATGTAGCCCTTTTTCGCCACTTCTTTATACCCCGAGTTGAGAGAGGGGAGCCTTTATCCGGCGGAATCGCCTGGATCTCGAGAACTGGCAAGAAGGAAGCTTATCTGGAGGGAGAGCTCCGCAGCAAGTGGGAGGAATGGAGAGCAGACTGGTGTTGGATTGTCAAGGAGAACCGGCAGCCATTTACCGCCCAGCGCCAAGCCCCAGTAGCGCGCGGCAACGATTGGAGCAACGTGGCCCCGAAAGACGATAGGCTGAAGATTGCTGTCACCCGGATCCAACGCCTCAGGCTTGCCGTGCTCACTGTAGGCGCCGTTGGCGCAGATTTTCTTCGCCGCCGCATCGCCCCCTATAGGAGAGGAAGAGACCCGCTTGGGAGTTCCAGAATGCGGCGGATATCATGAGGCTACACCCAGGCCTCAATTTCAATTTCGCTGTCCTGGAACTGGATGCGATGCTCCTGGAACTGTTCAACCATGACCCTCAACATCCCGAAGTGTTCTGGTTGCCGAGGGGTGTCGTTCTGCTGTGCAACAACTCCTCGCTCGACCGCATCCGTGCAATGATGCCGCTATGCGATTCGCATGGAATTGTCCCAACTTGGCAAGAGCCTGCAGATGACGTTGTGCAGGAGTTCTTTGACGGCTTGGTAGAAGTGCCGGTCCGCTCCGACGAACAGAAAAGCCTTACTCGCGACACCACCGATGCGGAGATGCAGCGCATCGCCACTAGGCTGGAAGAGGCGGCGGCAGATGCTGCCGCTGGTGAGTTTGGATTCACCATGGAGGAGGCAGAGGAAGCAGAGGCGGCAAGCCTTGCCGAGCGAGAGGAGCTTGCCGGCGAAGGACAGCTTGCCGGGCCTAAAGCTGAGCCGAGCGAGCCTACCGAGGGTGCGAGCGACTCGTTGAGGATGAACTCCCCCTCTTTCTCATCTTTAGATAGCTCGTCGCAAGCAGAGCCCCCAGCTCCACCAAGAAGGCGCCTCCGCAAGGCCGGGGACATAGCAGAGCGGCAGACGGGTCAACAGCCGCCGCGCCGCGCGACGTGCTCCACCGCGGCAAGCACTATTGCCGCGAGAGCACCTCATGCCGTAGCGGCAACTGGAGTGGGGTCCTCCCAGACCACCGCTTCTGCCTCCGCCAAGCGGCTAAGGGAACCCACTCCTCCGCCCCGTCGTGCCGAAGGTGGACCGGACTTCAAACTCTCCGCGCTCAGCTCCGACGAGGAAGAAGAAGAGTAAGATTCCTTGCTGTACTTGTAGTTCTTCAATTCTTGCTATCTTGTCTTGTATCTGACTTGCTTTACTTCGAACTCATTCCTTTTCAGGACACTGGCCCAGAGAGTGGCGAAGAGAGCCAAGGTCCCAGTGATTGTCATCGAGGACGAACCCACCGCGACAGCAGGGGGTGTGTTCGAGACCACCTTGCCGGACCCGGCAGCTATTCCCCAAAGCAGCCCCTAGCGCAGCCCCCAGCGTAAGTATACGGTTTACTTCCTGCTGTTAGGAGCGCGTGAGTGCTCTTTCTTTGCTGACATCTGACTATTGGTTTGTGTAGGAGCAGAGCAGCCCCACCAGGAACGCCCGGAAGCTGCCCCTGACATGCCATCTGCTTCGACTACACCGCCAAGGGAAGATTCCCCGGCAAGGCAGCGTTCTCCGGCAAGGGATAGCACCAGCGACCCTCCGGTGGCGGAGACCACGGCTGCAGATCCTAGTACAGGTAATCCTCTTGCTTGAAAACTTCCCTTGGGCTCTTCTTCTGATTTTCTTTTTGAATATTTACTTGACTTTTCTCCCTTTTCGGGTCGTCAGATCCGTCCGCCACGGAGCCGATGGAAACCGAGGTCGCCGGCGAGGAGAACGCGCGCGGCAATACCGACGACGCCGCTGTCGCCGAAGAAGAAGCCGGCGCTGATGATCCCGCCGGCGAAGAGGCCGCCAAAGCTGCCGCCGCAGAAGCTGGGGAGGGGTCTGGCGATCGCACTGACGGCCCCGAGGCCGCAGGAGCGTCAGGCGCTATGCCGACCGCCGATCCCTCCGCCGCTGCTGCAGCGTCAGGCTCCGAAGAGCCCCAGCCCGGCGCCTATTTCAAGGTCGGCGATGGTGTCTTCGTCAAGCTCCCCTGGGCGTCAAACTCTAGGGCGCCGGTCGAAGGAGAAATCTTGGACGGAGAGGTGCTTGCCTCCGCTAGGCTGACGCTGGTTGACGCGCCAAGCAGTAGCAGCGGCGAGTCTGAGGAGGAGCAGCTGCTACGGAAGCTGTTGTCGCTCTACCACGCCCGACAGGCCAGGCTGGTATCCCGAGAAGCACTTGTCGTGAGGGCGGGAGCGGACATCAAGAAGCGCGCGAAGGAGCTCCGGGGTCTCAACCAGGAAGCTCTCCGGTCCCTGGCAGAGGAGCGGGGGCAACTCGCCGAGGAGCGGAAAGCCTTCCTCCTCGAGAAGGCTGAAGTTGAAGAGCAACAGCGGCTTGTCGCCGAGAAGCTGTCTGCGCAGGAAGGCGAGTTGGCGCAGCGGAAGGTCAACCTTGACAGCCACGAGGAGGAGCTTGCCGCGGGCGAGCAAACATTCGGCGGAGCTCTCAAGGAAGCAGAGGATGCTGCCGCAGCTGCCGAGGCCGCCAAGAAGGAGCTGAAGACAAAGGTGGCGCAGCTGGAGGCCGATCTCAAGGCGAGCGGCGAGGAGCTTGCTGCGCTCAAGCGTGACCGCGAGAAAGACGCCTACACCCTTGGCGAGCTGCAGGGTCGTCTCGCCGAGAGGAGCAAGGAGCTTAGCGCCGCCAAGGATTCCAACGCAGATCTTGAGTTGAAGCTAACTACTTTGACGACGATGCTGGACGGCGCCAGGGAACAGGAGGTGGCCTTGCAAGAGAAGATCAAGGCCGACGAGGCACTGCTGGCGAGTGCTGCTGCCGCCCAGAATACTTTTAGGGAGAATGTGGAGCACTGGACGGAGGGTCTCGTGGATGTTGCCGCAGCCATCGACAGGGAGCTGGCGCAGCTGGGGATGGAGGATCTCGGGTATTCCTCCGACGAGCACCTCCAACCCAGCGCCAAGCTCAGCTTGTTCTTCAAAGGCGTGGCGACGGCCCTCCAGCGACTCCAGGAGAAGATCCCAAAGCAGCTGGCCGACGAGTCGCACAAGATCTGCGTGGGAGCTCTTCAAAAAGTGTTGGTGAAGGTGGCCTTCCGCAATCCAGGCCTCAACCTCACCAACGTCCTCAGGACCTTGCCGCCGGATGCTGATCTGGAAGCGCTCAAGACCCTTGTCGCACCCATTGTGGACAAGGTGAGTGGGATCAAGAGGGTCGAGGGCGATCGCGTAGATTAGGCCGCCAGTTTTCTCTTTTTCTTGTCGCTGCAGGTCAGGTTATGAGAATAATCTGTTAGAGCTGCGACAAGCTATCTTGTAATATGACTCTATCTTGGGTAGCGATTGCTATGTTATTTCCTTTACTTGATTCCTTCCTTTGTATGTTTTTGCCCTACGCATTTAGGGAACTTGTCGGTGCAGGCACCTTAGCCGCGAGCGCTGAGTGCGGGACGTCAGCAGCCTGCTGGCAGTGCTGCTACCGACAAGAAACCTTGTCACAACTAGTCGCAGCTCACTTAAGTTGTTGAGCGGACTCGAAACAAAGTAAGGGCGCAACTAGCTACGAGTTGGTTCCTCCGCGCACAGGTTTTCCATACAAAGCACGGTCGTTCGAGGAAGATAACTTAAATTTTTTAAAACTGATTGCTCAAACTTTAGCAACTTAGCTTTTCTGTCGTTTGCTTCCCGGTAAGGCAAAACTTCCTTGAACGACGCTTGGTCCACACCATTATCTTCTCCTTTCCCCCCGGCAAACTTGTGGGCGAGGGAACCTTCCTTTCTTTGAGAAAGAGAAAGAAGAGAAAATAAAGATATGGAGCCTTACGGCTTGTTATTGCTTACCGGGGGTGGGCGCTGCACAAAATGTCAGATAACACATGCAAAAAAGGTAGAAAGCATGAAATTGACAGGATGTGCAGAGCACATGAGCTTTACTTATGCACGGGGTCTGCGCCCGGCTTTGTACAAAGGATTACATGCAACATCGGCAAGACTTGTACAAAAGGTGGTTGCCGGAACAGGTTCCGGCAACCGCGCCCTACGGGTAAAACTTACGAAGATGCTCAATGTTCCAGGAGTTGCTCACCGGAATGCCATCTTCGGTCTCAAGGCGGACAGTGCCAGGCCTAGTGACTCGTTTCACCCGGTAAGGGCCTTCCCACTTCGGCGTCAACTTGTTGGAATTCTTGGCGGACTGAATGCGCCGAAGAACAAGGTCGCCTTCCTCGAAACTTCTGGCATTAACTTTGCGGCTATGGTAGCGGCGCAAAAATGCTGGTATCGAGCAGCTCGTACAGCGGCCTGAATACGGTCCTCCTCAAGGAGCAGCGCGTCATCTTGTCGCAGCTGCTCTTTCTCAAGCTCATCATAAGCGAGCACTCGAGGTGACTCGTATACGAGTTCCGTGGGGAGAACTGCCTCTGCTCCATAGACTAGAGCGAAAGGTGTCTGGCCAGTGGCTCGATTTGGCGTCGTCCTGATCGACCAAAGAACCACCGGCACCTCCTCAATCCAGTTCTTTTCGCACTTGCGCAGCCTGTCGAAAGTCCTGGTCTTGAGCCCACGCAGCACTTCAGCATTGGCCCTCTCCGCTTGATCGTTGCTTCTCGGATGAGCAACAGAAGCGAAGCAGACCTTGGCGCCAAGATCTTGGACGTACTGCATGAAGGTGCGGCTCGTGAATTGCGTGCCGTTGTCGGTGATGATCATGTTAGGGATCCCGAAACGGCAAACAACCGACCTGAAGAACTTGACTGCTGACTGTGCTGTCACCTTCCTCACTGCTTCCACTTCCGGCCACTTTGTGAACTTGTCGATTGCAACGTACAAGTACTCAAAGCCCCCGACAGCTCGGGGAAAGGGGCCGAGGATGTCGAGCCCCCAAACCGAAAATGGCCAGGATAAAGGGATCGTCTAGAGAGCTTGAGCAGGCTGGTGTATCTGCTTGGAATGGAACTGGCACGCTTCACACTTGGTTACTTGTGCAGTTGCATCCTGGAGGGCTGTCGGCCAAAAGAAACCTTGCCGGAACGCTTTGCCTGCAAGTGCTCTTGTGCCAATGTGGTGACCACATATGCCTCCATGTATCTCTGCCAACAGCTTTCGTCCGTCTTCCCGGTGAATACACTTCAATTTCACACCGTTAAGTCTTCTTCTGTACAGTGTGTTGTCGACAAACTGGTACATACTTGACTGCCGGGCTACTCTTTCCGCTTCTTCTTGCTCTTCGGGAAGTTCTCCTGTCTGAAGGAAACGGACAATCTGCTGTGCCCATGCTGGAGCTTGCGGCTCGACAACAAGGACTAAAGGCACATTTGCTGCTGCGGGAACATCCGCTTCTACGGCGAGAACCTGCGGCTCAGCCGGAGCTTGACGTTCCCCGACAAGCTTGTCGGAGCAAAACTTGCCGGGAGCGTCTGCTTCAACGGAGCAAACCCTAGGGCTTGCGGGAGCAGACTGCTCCTCAGCACCCTTGGTGTTGATCTTGGGGACCTTCTTGGCGGCGGCTTCGGGGAGCTCTGCCGAAAAATAGTCACCAGAAATCAACTTCCTCTTCTTGCTCTGTCCAGTTGATGGCGTTACAGACGGCTGAGTCAGTTTGAGCACAAAGATCCCTAGTTCCACAGGTAACTTAAGTGTGGCGCACTTCGACAGGCCATCGGCAATGTCGTTCTGAGCTCTTGGGACATGTTCCATCTGTAGGCCGTCAAAGTGCTCTTCTAGCTTTCTCACTTCATCAACGTAAGCTTCCATCAAGGACTCTGATAACTCTTGTTCACTTGGCGGACGACAAGCTGTGAGTCACCCCTGACAATGAGCTTCTTGATCCCAAGGTCTGCTGTGATCCTGAGACCGGCAAGCAATCCTTCATACTCTGCGGTATTGTTTGTTGCTTGCTCCTTGGGAAAGTGCATCTGGACTACGTACTTGAGGTGCTCTCCGGTGGGTGCGACAAGTAACACGCCCGCACCGGCGCCTTGCAACGAGAAGGCACCATCAAAGTACATCAGCCACTCTTTGCTTGCTTCCTTGACGGGGATGCTCGTTTCTGGAATTTCTTCATCTTGAGTTGGCGTCCACTCTGCTATGAACTCTGCCAATGCTCTGCTTTGGATAGTTGAAGTGCTCTCAAACTTGAGGCTAAAGCTTGACAGTTCCAGTGCCCACTCGACAATTCTGCCTGTTGCCTCTGGATTTTGCAGTATCCTCTTCAGCGGAAAACGAGTGACGACTGTGATCTCATGTGCTTGGAAGTAATGGCGCAGCTTTCTCGAGGCCATGAGAAGGCCGAAAAGCAATTTCTGCACACCAGAGTACCTTGACTTAGCCCCCTGCAGAAGGGAACTGACAAAGTAAACTGGGCGCTGCACCATTCTCTTCTGCATCTCCTCACGCGCCTCCACAGATCCATCTTTGTGGGGACCAGAGCTTGTCGGTGAAGTCCCCTGCTTGTCGCTGGATGCATCTGCCGTTGTTGCCGGCTCATCATCCGCTTCCCTCTCTGCTACTAACGCAGCACTAACCACTTGATTGGTTGCCGCTATATACAGCAACAACTTCTCTTGTGGCTTAGGTGCGACAAGTGTTGGAGTGGAGGACAGGTATCTCTTCAAGTCCTGCAGCGCAGCCTCCGCTTCCGGAGTCCATTTCATTGGACCTGCCTTTTTCAATATTTTGAAAAATGGCAGGGCGCGCTCAGCAGACCTAGAGATAAACCTGCTGAGAGCAGCCACGCAGCCGGCAAGTCTTCGTACATCCTTGACGCGCTTTGGTGCTTCAATCTGCTCAATGGCCTTGATCTTGTCGGGATTGGCTTCAATTCCCCGCTGAGACACGAAGAACCCGAGATGCTTGCCGGAGGGGACTCCAAACACACACTTCTCGGGGTTATGCTTAAGGTTGATCTTGCGCAGATTTGTAAAGGTTTCATCTAAATCTTGAATCAGAGTCGCCTTGTCCTTGCTCTTGACCACTATGTCATCCATGTAGGCTTCCACATTTCTGTGTATTTGTGGCTCAAAAGCGTCATGGACTACCCTTGCAAATGTTGAACCAGCATTCTTTAAACCGAAAGGCATCCGTACGAAACAGTATGTGCCACATGGGGTGATGAATGCGGTCTTCTCCTCATCCTCTTCTGCCATGAAGATCTGATGGTATCCTGAGTATGCATCAAGGAATGAAAGCAAGTCACATCCGTCTGTGGAGTCAACAATCTGGTCGATGCGCGGCAAGGGAAATTGGTCTTTCGGACAAGCTTTATTGACATCGGTAAAGTCGATACAAAGCCTCCATTTCCCATTGGCCTTGCGCACGACTACAGGATTGGACAACCACGTAGGATGGAGCACTCCTCTGACAAGGACTGCTGCTTCCAATTTTTTGATTTCTTCTGCGATGAATTCTTGGCGCTCCACTGCCTGTTTGCTGACTTTCTGCTTGACGGGCCGCGCGTGAGGACAGACGGCAAGATGGTGCTCGATTACTTTCCTGGGAACACCAGGGATGTCAGACAGTTGCCATGCAAACACGTCGACGTTCACCCGCAGGAAAGCAACGAGCGCGCTTTCCTATTTAGGCTCGAGAGTGGCACTGATGGTGAAGGTACCACCAGTGCCGTCCTCCTTGGCGGACACCTTCTTGGTCTCTGGTGGAGCCGCCATTGTCTTCTTACACTTGCCGGTGGAGCTCGATGGTGCGTCCTCGACGGTAGCGCAGCACTCCGAAGAGGTGCGCTTGCCGGAGTGGGCATCAGAACTCTTGCCGGACTTGGTCTTCTTCTTCCCCCCGGGAGCTTCAACGGCAAGTGACTTGCGACCTATTGCAGCTGTTGCTTCCCGGTAGATCTTGTCGGCGCAGATAAGAGCATCCTTCTTGTCGCCAGGGACAGAGATGAAACTTATCGGGCCTGGCATCTTCAGCATGTTGTATGCATAGTGAGAGGCTGCCATGAATTTGGCGAGTGCTGGACGGCCGAGTATCCCATTGTATGGCAATGGAAAGTCAGCAACGTCAAAAGTGACCCTCTCAGTCCTAAAGTTCAACTCGCTGCCAAATGTCACCAGCAACGTGATCTTTCCCTTCGGCTGGCTTCTTCCCGGATTGATTCCTTGGAATGTTCCGGTCTCTTCGAGCTCGCTATCAGGGATCTGGAGTTTCTGGAGTACTGCGGAGGAGATCAGGTTCAAGCCGGCCCCGCCATCAACTAGCATCTTAGTGACCTTGAGGTTGTGGATAGTTGGTGAAACCAACATCGGTAAGCACCCGACGCAGTTATGCGATCAGGGTGGTCCTCAATATCAAAGATGATAGGCGTGCTGGACCATTTCAGAGGTTTGCGTGACTTGACGGGTGGTTCTGCCGCATTGACTTCCCGCATCCACTACTTGAGCTGGCGGTGTGAAGTATGCAGAGAAGCACCGCCGTCAAGGCACAGGACCTCTGTGGCTTTCTGGAACTCCTGCTCATCGGTTTCGTCATCATCCATATCTTCATCGTCGTCGTCATCTTCATCCTTGTCGCGGCCGCGGGGAGGTCTGTCTCCTTGCCGTTGCTTGGCCTTGCCGCGGCGTCCTCCTCGGCCGGGGCGTTTCTTGCCGGTTCCTCCAGCACCTTCCTAGGCCTTCTCCTTGTCGCGTCGCTCGTATTCAGCCTTTTGCTGCTTGACAAGCTGCTCGACCTTCTTGCAGCTCTGGAGGTCATGGCCCTTGGAGCGGTGGATCTTGCAGTACTGCTTGTTGGCGCTGTCCTGCTTGTCGGCGACCGCCACAGCCTGGTAGTTGGTGCCTGCGGCAATCTCCTTGCCGGAGTTACCAACTTTGGCTTTCTTGGCACCACCTCTGTTGTCGTACTGCTCAACGACTAGCACATCTTTGCCTTTCTTCTTTCTGTTGTTCCGCCGCCGATTTTTCTTTGTCGGGGCAGCATCCTCGCTATCAGATCCTCCTTCTTCTGTATTCTCTCCGGGGAGTTTCCTCCCTTCCTCAGCACGTGCACACTTGTCGGCCAGGGCATATAGCTCACTGACGTCTCTGATCTTGCACATCGCCATCTCCTCCCGGATCCTGCGGTTTCGCATGTTCTGATGGAATGCGCTGATTACCGCGGTAGGGTGGACATCTGGGATGTTGTGCTGTACGCGGCTGAATCTCTGAATGTATTTGCGCAGGGGCTCTCCTTCCTTCTGGGCGAGCAGATGAAGGTCGCTTTCTTGGCCATGAGGCTTGTGGCCGCCTGTAAAGGCGCCGACAAACTGATGGCACAGGTCTTCCCAGGAGGATATGGAATTTGTCCGGCAAGTGCATGAGCCAGGACCTGACATTGGGCTTGAGCACCAGCAGGAAGTAGTTGGCAAGGATCTTGTCGTCCCGCCCCCCGGCAGCTTGGACCGCGATGGTGTAGATGTTGAGGAACTCCGACGGATGCGACTTGCCGTCGTACTTCTCTGGTACATCTGGCCATAAATTCTTCGTGCTGGGCCACTGGACTTGCCGCAGCTCACGAGTGAACGCAAGGCAACCTACCGCATACGGCAAGTCGCCTGGTTCCCCTGGTGCATGCATGTCGACAGAGGGCCTAGCGCGCTGGTCCGATTGACGCCGCGCTTCTCTTCGGTGCTCGATGCGAGTACGAGCGTCTTCTTGCTGTCGTTTTTGAAGAACTTGGCGCTGATCGCGACGAGCTCGTGGAACCGATGATGCGGTGGAGTCGCTGTCGAGGTGGATCCGGCAAGTCGGTGATCTTGGCCTTCGGGGTGGAGAGTGCGTGGTGGTTGCACCCCCACCGGTTTCGTCGCCATCGGCTCGCGCTTGGCAGTCCTGCTGCGGCAGCAATGTGCTCGGTTGCCGCGGAGTGTCGCCGTTGGCGAAGCCGATGAGACTCTGAATGGTGGCCCTCCATTCGTCGACCTTGTCCGCCATTGGAGGGTAAACCAGGAGCAGTTGAGCTCGCGCCAAAGCTTCTGCTTGAGTGGTGGGCGGCAGTGGAGAACGGTGCGAGGAGCGGGATATGCTCGGACTTCTAACTATGTTAGAAGGAGCAGTATCCCGTCCAGGCGACCCTGTCTCGCTCGTGCCATCATGTTGGCGTGCATGCTGGTCTTGAGCACCCCGAGATCCACCAGCTCGATCTTGGTCCAACGAACGTATGGCACCGCGAGTACCATGATGCTGTCGGTCCTGCGCCTCCTGAGTTGGGCGCGGTGCATGTACGGACGCCAAGGTCTGCGCAGCCTTGTCCTTGGACTTGGCAGCACCGTGAGCTCCCTCGTCGACGCCCGTTCTTCCACCGGCGTCTACCCCACCACCTGTCTGCTCCGGTGGTGGCGGGATTGACGTGGACGGAACAGCTGCCTCCGAAGCCTTCTTCTTCGGTGGCATGTCGATGAAGAAGATGAAGATCTAGCTCGTTTGAACGCTGGATCCGGTTCACACAACCTCGACGCCACCCCTACCTGGCGCGCCAAAGATGTCGGGGTTGCTGATCCACGAACACCTGTGGGACCGGCGGACCGAGCCCCTTTCGGTTCGGCGGGGGGCGGAGGTCGCACGAAGAGCGGATCGAGGCGAAGCACACGAGCGGTTTACCCAGCTTCAGAGCTCTACGGAGAGATAATACTCCTACTGCTGCATGTCTGAGTGTATTGAGTTCTTGCTCGGGAGCGCTGAGTGCTACAGTACACACTAGCTGCTAGTGAGACCGAGCGTGAGTGTTTTTCTTGCCCTCTTTCCCTCTCTATGTTGCGCACGGGCCTCCTTTTATATGCTCAAGGGGTCACCGACAGGTGGCAACATAGATAAGGGTAAAAATGGAAAAGTGATGTGGTTGGCACAACCACCTGTACAGTGCATCCTACCTAATCCTGACGGCAGGGGACAAGGGCAATAAATGCCCGTCTGCGTCGCCCAAATAGTGCAAGAAGGGACCGTCAGGGACGCCACCGTTCGCCACGATTGCGATCTTGTCAGCACCGCTTGCCACCGCGGACCGCTGGCTGCACAACCTCCTGCCACGCGCGCCTGGAAAGGCCCTAGGGCGACACGTTGGTGGATGTGCTGGAGCGCGGGTACAGAGTGGTAGATTGCCGCGGCGAGCGCCTTGCCGCGGTCGTTGTCTTGTCGCATCCGGAAGCTTGTCGCTCACCGGGCCTTGCCGGGACGCGTGGCGCGTCGCGGCAAGTTCCTTGAGATGCCTTGGTTGGCCTTCCCGGCAAGCTCCTCTTGCCGGGGTCTTGTCTCCTTGGCTTGAATACTTTGTTCTTGAATGGCTCCAAAGGAACCACGGAGGACCTTGGCAGTTCCCCGGCAAGCCTTGCCGCGGGGTGCTGCGACTGCCCGTGCACAAGTTCGGGATAGTAGGGTACCCCTACTCTAGTACGCTGACACCGGGGGCCATAGGTTTCACTAGTGGCTTCTCTCAAGATAGCATAAGTATTACGGTGGGTGAACAAATTATTGTCGAGCAATTGATAGAAAAGCGAATAATTATGAGATTATCTAGGCATGATCATGTATATAGGCATCATGTCCTGACAAGTAGATCGACTCCTGCCTGCATCTACTACTATTACTCCACACATCGACCTCTATCCAGCATGCATCTAGAGTATTAAGTTCATAAAGAACAGAGTAACGCATTAAGAAAGATGACATGATGTAGAGGGATAAACTAATGCAATATGATATAAACCCCATCTTTTTATCCTCGATGGCAACAATACAATACGTGCCTTGCTTCCCCTGCTATCATTGGGAAAGGACACCGCAAGATTGAACCCAAAGCTAAGCACTTCTCCCATTGCAAGAAAGATCAATCTAGTAGGCCAAACCAAACTGATAATTCGAAGAGACTTGCAAAGATAACTTAATCACACATAAAAGAATTCAGAGGAGATTCAAATATTTCTCATAGATAAACTTGATCATAAACCCACAATTCATCGGATCTCGACAAACACACCGCAAAAAGAGTTACATCGAATAGATCTCTAAGAAGATCGAGGAGAACTTTGTATTGAGATTCAAAGAGAGAGAAGACATCTAGCTAATAACTATGGACCCGAAGGTCTGTGGTAAACTACTAACAACTCAGCGGAGAGGCCTTGGAGATGATGTACAGGCCCTCCGTGGTCGATTCTCCCTCCGGCGGAGCGCCGGCGAAGGATCCAAAATGGGATATCGCGGATACAGAAGGTTGCGGCAGTGGAATTAGGTTTTCGTGGTCTGTTATGATGTTCTCGGTGTACGTGAGTATATATAGGAGGAAGAAGTAGGTCGGTGGATGCTCGAGGGGCCCACGAGGGTGGGGGCGCGCCCACCTATAGGGGGCGCTCCGGTCACCCTCGTGGCCGCCTCGGTAATTGCTTGACGTGCACTCCAAGTCTCCAGGTTTGCATTTGTTCCAAAAAGATCGCTCCCGAAGGTTTCATCCCGTTTGGACTCCGTTTGATATTCATTTTCTTTGAAACACTGAAATTAGCAAAAAAAGCAGCAATTTGGGTTGGGCCTCCGGTTAGTAGGTTAGTCCCAAAAATTATATAAAAGTGTAAAGTAAAGCCCATAACCATCCAAAACGGGTAATATAATAGCATGGAACAATCAAAAATTATAGATACGTTGGAGACGTATCAAGCATCCCCAAGCTTAATTCCTGCTCGTCCTCGAGTAGGTAAATCATAAAAACAGAATTTTTGATGTGGAATGCTACCTAGCATAATTCTCAATGTATTTTTCTTTATTGTGGAATGAATGTTCAAATCCAAATGATTCAAAATAAAAGTTCATATTGACATAAGAAATAAAATACTTCAAGCATACTAATAAAGCAATTATGTCTTCTCAAAATAACATGGCTAAAGAAAGTTATCCCTACAAAATCATATAGTCTGGCTGTTGCTCTATCTTCATCACACAAAGTATTTAATCATGCACAACCCCGATGACAAGCCAAGCAATTGTTTCATACTTTAGTAATCTCAAACTTTTCAACTTTCACGCAATACATGAGCATGAGCCATGGACATAGCACTATATGTGGAATAGAATGGTGGTTGTGGAGAAGACAAAAAAGGAGAAGATAGTCTCACATCAACTAGGCGTATCAACGGGCTATGGAGATGCCCATTAATACATATCAATGTGAGTGAGTCGGGATTGCCACACCTTCTTTGTTTAACATACTTTCAGGCACGTACCTCATTTTGCCCGAGGCCATTTATGCATACTGGAGGCCGAAACAAGTCCTAGAGCCTAAGCCTGAGCCACCACTTGACCCATATCGACAGTTTGTTTATCTGTGGGAATCGGAGGAGATCGCCAACCAGTGGCACCCTGAGAACCCCCCTTAGTACACCGGAGAGAGCAGCTTCGAGCAGTGGCCATAGACTAACTTAGGCCAAAAGCCTAAGCTTGGGGGAGTACGTATTTCTCACCGACATTACATTTATGTTCACACACTCATGCTAGTTGTCGGTGCTCACACTTTTTCATTGTACTATCCATGCTAGTTTATTTTATTTTCTTTCTTTCTTCTTGTATGTTTGAAAAACCTTAAGAAAACAAAAAAAATTAGTTGTAGCTTTTAGCTAGTTTACTTTCCAGGCTTGTTATAGTAATTAAAATAAAACCCAAAATGATTTCCCGTTCTTCTTTTTGCTTGTTAGGAGCTTTCCCGTGTAAATAGTTTTATTTCTTTTCCTTTGGGGGTCGAGGGGAGAATATCACGATGAAAATGTTAAGTGGCTCTCATTTGCAGTATTGTTGATCTAACTAAGAGCCCATATTACCTTGTCACCTCCTTTGTATTAAATGCTTGTAGATTCCAACTTAGTCCAATGCACTTGCACTATTATTATTATCCACACCATTCGGTCGTGCAAGTGAAAGGCAATAATGACGATATATGATGGACTGATTGAGATGAGAGAAGCTGGTATGAACTCGACCTATCTTGTTTTTGTAAATATGATTAGTCCATCGTTCCTGATTCAGCCTATTATGGATGAAACATGTTTGCAATAACAATTAGAGATTATAGTTGCTCATACCATGCTTAATTAGCTAGGAGTTTATAATGGTTTACCTTGCGTGCCAACATGCTATTAAAATGATTGTGATGTGGTATGATAGGGTGGTATCCTCCTTTGAATGATTTGAGTGGCTTGAGTTGGCACATGTTCACGCATGTAGTTGAAACAAAACCAACATAGCCTCCACGATATTTTTGTTCACGGTGATTTATATCCTACTCATGCTTGCACTCATTGTTGATTAATCTTAATGCATGTTCATGACTGTTGTTGCTCTCTAGTTGGTCGCTTCCCAGTCTCTTTCTAGCCTTCACTTGTACTAAGCGGGAATACTGCTTGTGCATCCACTTCCATATACCCCAAAGTTATTCCATACGAGTCCACCATACCTTCCTACATGCGGTATTTACCTGTTGTTCCAAGTAAATTTGCATGTGCCAAACTCTAAACCTTCAAATGAAATTCTGTTTTGTATGCTTGAATAGCTCATGTATCAACTAGGGTTGTCTATATCTTCCATGCTAGGCGGGTTATTCCCATGATGAGTGGACTCCACTCATCATTCACAAGAAAATGGTCGGTAACCGGGATGCCCAGTCCCATGCTCAAATCAAATCAAAATAATCGCAAACAAAACTCCACCAGGATTGTTATTAGTTGGACGACACCCGTTGTTTCGTACAAGCCATGGATTGATGTTCGTTGGTGGTGGGGGAGTATAAACTTTACCATTCTGTTTGGGAACCGCCTATAATGTGTGTAGCATGGAAGATATCGAGATCTCCTGGTTGTTATGTTGACAATGAAAGTATACCGCTCAAAGTATTATTTATCTCTATTTCAAAAATCGAGCCCTGGCACCTTTGCAAATCCCTGCTTCCCTCTGCGAAGGGCCTATCTATTTACTTTTATGTTGAGTCATCATTCTCTTATTAAAAAGCACCAGTTGGAGAGCACTGCTGTCATTTGCATGCATTGCTATTAATTTACACTGAGTATGACTGTGAATGGATCTCTTTTACCATGAATTACAATGTCTAGTCAGTCCTTGATCTTCGGGGGTGCTCTGCATTTATGTTTTGCGGTCTCAGAAAGGGCTAGTGAGATACCATCTTGTTATATCATATTATGATTGTTTTGAGAAAGTGTTGTCATCGGTGATTTATTATTATTGCTCTCTAGTTGATTATGCCATTGATATGAGTAAATGTGAGACCTAAATGTTATTGTGAATATGGTTAGTTCATAATCTTTGCTGAAAACTTGAATGCTGGATTTACATATTTGCAATAACAAGATCAAACAGAGTATGTAAAAGTTTTTCTTTATCACTTTCAGTTTCTCAACTAAATTTCTTGAGGACAAGCAAAAGTTTATGCTTGGTGGAGTTGATACGTATTCAACGGATCTACTTTTCCAAACACTTTTCCCTTGTTTTGGACTCTAACTTGCATGATTTGAATGGAACTAACCCGGACTGATGTTGTTTTCAACAGAATTGCCATGGTGTTATTTTTGTGCAGAAATAAAAGCTCTCGGAATGACCTGATAATCCACGGAGACAAGTTTTGGAATATTGGTGAAAGAATCAATGTCAGGGGGCCCACACCCTGTCCACGAGGGTGCAGGGCACCTACCCTGGGGCGCGCCCCCTGCCTTGTGGGCCCCCTGGGACTCTACCGACCTCAACCCCAACTCCATAGATTCACTTTCAGGGAGAAAAAAATTCAAAGAGAACGATTCATCGTATTTTACGATACGGAGCCACCAAGCCCTAATCTTCCTCTGGAGGGTTGATCTGGAGTCTGTTCGGGGCTTCGGAGAGGCGAATTCGTCGCCATCGTCATCCTCAACCATCATCCATCACCAATTTCATGATGCTCACCACCGTGCGTGAGTAATCCCATCGTAGGCTTGCTGGACGGTGATGGGTTGGATGAGATTTACCATGTAATCGAGTTAATTTTGTTAGGGATTGATCCCTAGTATCCATTATGTTCTAAGATTGATGTTGCTATGACTTTGCCATGCTTAATGCTTGTCACTACGGCCCGAGTGCCATGATTTCGGATCTGAACCTATTATGTTTTCCTGATTATATCTGAGTTCTTGATCCTATCTTGCAAGTCAATAGTCACCTACTATGTGTTATGATCTGGCAACCCCGAAGTGACAATAATCGGGACCACTCCCGGTGATGACCGTAGTTTGAGGAGTTCATGTATTCACTAAGTGCTAATGCTTTGGTCTGGTACTCTATTAAAAGGAGGCCTTAATATCCCTTAGTTTCCGCTAGGACCCCGCTGCAACGGGAGGGTAGGACAAAAGATGTCATGCAAGTTCTTTTCCATAAGCACGTATGACTATATTCGGAATACATGCCTACATTACATTGATGAACTGGAGCTAGTTCTGTGTCACCCTATGTTGTAACTGTTGCATGAGGAATCGCATCAGACATAATTATCCATCATTGATCCATTGCCTACGAGCTTTTCACATATTGATCTTTGCTTAGATACTTCTCTGTTGCCACTGTTACGATTACTACAAAACTGCTACTATTACTTTTGTCACCGTTACCGTTACTTCCATACTACTTTGCTTCTAAATACTTTGCTGCAGATATTAAGTCTTTCAGGTGTGGTTGAATTGACAACTCATTTGCTAATACTTGAGAATACTCTTTGTCTCCCCTTGTGTCGAATCAATAAATTTGGGTTGAATACTCTACCCTCGAAAACTGTTGTGATCCCCTATACTTGTGGGTTATCACATGTGCTTTGCATAATCCAAAAGGTATACGTCTATAGGCATAAGTTCCAAAACGGTAAGTAAAAGTGGTTTTCTCTTGATCAGGTTGTGAGACAAGTATTTGAGAAAAACCGGAATATCCATCAAGGAAGAAAAGTGTGTGTGTGCTTAGACAATCTTTCCAACATTTGATCAGTAAGGCAAAGGGTAATGATCTTTTCTAGTGGATTTATTAAAAAAAATTAAATCAATTACCATTCTATAGAGAGTAACAATTATTTGTGGAATAAGTTCATCTTTATCATTGGGAACAACAGTAATGCCTCCTTTCTTAGAGCATCTCCAGCCATTGTGCTCCCCCAGGAGGCGTTTTTTCGGCCTCCTGGGGTTGCCCCGGTGGAATTGCACTGGGTTGGAGAATTTTTCCAACCGTCTACCCACCTAGATGCTCGCATGCGCTGCTCACGCACAGCCTTGCTGGAGGTCGCTATGCTCGCTCGCTGTGCCCCTCGCCCTACCAACACTCCCGCGCAGCTCTCACACCTGCAGCGTGCCCTGTAGCTCCCCCGACGGCGTGGCTCCGCATGCGCCGCCCTCGACCGCGTGCTCATGCTACTGCTCGCCCACACGCCGCGCTCCCCGAGCCTGCGCTGGTGAATCCCGCGCCACGCCCTCGCACACCCTTCACGCGCTAGCCGGAGCCGCCGCGACACGCCCTCGCTCACCCCGGGCACGCCCCGCACCGTGCTTGTCGGCGCCTGCCCCCGCATGTTGGGCCCGACCTCGCCAACACCCGCGAGCTCCTGCTGCCTGCCACGCCCCGGCCTTGCCGCCGAGCCCGCGAGGTCCTACCGCCCAAGCCCACGAGCTCATGCGCGCCCGCGCATCGGGGCGACCTGGCCCTAGCCTCGCCTACGCCCACGAACTCCTGCTCCGCCATGCCACGGCCTCGCTGGCATGCTTGCTCGCCTCCTCGTTCTCCTCCTGTCACGGACGTGGTAGCAGCTCCGACCTGGCTTGGTGCGGGCACGGGGCGAGCCCGACGGTTGCGGCCATGCCGCAGCGAGGTCCTCTGCGCGGCGGTGGAAGGAAGGGCGGGGAGGTGGGGAGGCGGCAAGCGAGGATGCGAGCGCGCAAAGAAAAAGGGTGGATAGAGAGGGAATGGGAGGCTGAATGTGGGCCAAATGCATGCAAACTCTTCTCTCTCCTCCCCAAGTGCCCCCCGATGGGCTGGGTTTCGCCTGGGACCGCCGCCTCCAATTTTGGTCAAATCCAGCGAAAACTGAGCAATTGGGGTCAAGACTGGGAGAAAATTTAGTCGTCCACGCCCAAAAAGTGGTCCTGGGGGGCGTCTTGTGGGTCGGGTGGAGATTCTCTTACGGACACAATGAATGGGACTTACCATCTACTATCAACTATGGGATAGATTATACCTGCTTCCAGAAGCTTTAGTATTTCAGTTCTTACCACTTCTTTCATTTGGGATTCAATCGTCGTTGATGATCAACAACGGGTTTAGCATCAGGTTCCATATTAATCTTGTGCTGACAGAGAGTGGGACTAATGCCCTTAAGATCATCAAGAGTATATCCAATGGCAGCATGGTGCTTCTTCAAAATTTTCAATAATCTTTCTTCGTCAGTTTCTGAAAGGTTAGCACTAATAATAACATGATATATCTTTTTATCATCAAGATAAGCATATTTCAAAGTGTCAGGAAATTGTTTCAATTCAAATACATGATCACCTTTAGGCAAGGAGGACCTCCAAGAGTTTCAATAGGCAAATTATGTTTGAGCAGAGGTCGTTGTTCAAAGAAACTTTATCTATCTCATTTCTTTCATGCATGTGCATATCATTTTCATGGTATAGCAAATATTGTTCTAGTGGATCAGTAGGACGCACGGCAATAGAAGCAAGACCAATTATTTCCTCCTTACTCGGTAATTCTTTCGAGGTTGTCTATTAAACTTGGAAAAATTAAACTCATGAGACTCATCACCAAAGCTAACACTGACAGTTTGTTTATGACAATCTATAGTAGCATTGACAGTGTTCAAGAAAGGTCTACCAAAGGTCATGGGACAAAAGTCATCTTGTGGGGAACCAAGAACAAGAAAATCAGTAGGGTATTTTATTTTTTCACACAAGACTTGAACATCTCTAACAATCCCAAGTGGTGTGATGGTGTCTCTGTTAGCAAGTTTAATAGTAACATCTGTGTCTTCTATTTTAGCGGGTGCTATGTCATTCATAATTTCTTGATATAAGGTAAATGGAATAGCACTCACACTTGCACCTAAATCACATAGACCATGATAACAATGATCTCCTATTTTAACTTAGACAACAGGCATGCCAAATATAGGTCTATGTTTATCTTTTTCATCAGGCTTGGCAATTCTAGCAGCTTCATCACAGAAGTAAATAACATGCCCATCAATATTTTCTACCAAGAGATCTTTAACCATAGCAACACTAGATTCTACTTTAATTTGTTCAACATGTTTAGGTGCTCTAATATGACTTTTACGAACCACAGTTGAAACCTTAGCATGTTCCTTTATCCTCACAGGGAAAGGCGGGTTTCCAATATAAGCAGTAGGCACAAGTGGATCAACATTGTAAACAATAGTTTCATCTTTAGCTATGACCGGTTCTTTAATTTCCTCTTTAATATGTCGGTGATATTTATACCATTTCTCCTTAGGGAGATCAACATGAGTAGCAAATGATTCACAGAAAGAGGCTACTGTCTCAGAGTCAAGTCCATATTTAGTGCTAAACTTCTGAAAAGCTTCGGTATTCATAAAAGATTTAACACAATCAAACTTAAGCCTAATACCTGACTCTTTACACTGGTGTAGAGACCTACTATACAAACGGTTTTTAACCCATTTCTGTCATGGCTCTTGGAACCGTCGGCAAGTGAGTGTGGGCGATAGGGGGGTCCTTCCCACACGACCCAGAAACCATCGGGGATAAGCCCTCCTGGCACACAGGCTGGGGGAAAATGAGCTCGTGTGCAATCTGGCGGGGCATTGAAACCCAATTGTTTCCGTTCGTATGTACACCCCACACGGTGAATCCCTGAAAAACATTTCCGTTTGCATGTATATCACACACAATTTTTTTGTGTGGAAACGTTTGTGCAAGGTGGCCTAACGCAAACAGTTTTGTACCGGAAGCTGTGGTTAGTTGATCAAACAAGCCCACTTTCTAGAAACCATGCGGGTTGTTTGATTTCATTGCCCATGGTGTTGTCTGAGTAACCGTCTACTATAGAAAACCCCAATAAGCAGGGTAATTAGCCTATTATTGATAACCCATGTACTAATCAAATTAATATTTCTTATAAAAACACACAAGATATTTCATATCCGTATAACAGCAACCAGTATTTCATAATCGAATTATAGCAGATAGCTTCGACACTCAGTTCTGCCATTACACAACAGCACCAAGTTTCACATGCAGCATCAAAAACCTTTGGAAAGTAGCATCATACACGGTTATACAGATGAATCTCATCTGGGAAACTGCAGAAGCGGAAGGCAAATATGAGCCTTCAGCGATGTTGATTGTCCTTGCAACTTTAGGCTAGTGACTATGGATAATTGCCCGCCCAACCTTCATCCTCTTCAACAAGACTTCAATATTGTATCGTGGGTGTTGAATGAATACCTTACTCGCCTCTTAACCATGCAGATGGTTTGAGAGGTAATCATAGGTGAGCTGCTTTGAAAAGTACTGAAAACAAAGAAATGCATAAATCGCTATTATAAATTTTGAAATGGTGCAAGGGATAAAAACAAGGTAAAAGAGTTAGTACCATCCTATAGTAGACTGATGTCTTCGTCATTGTGCAAACAAAGATCTTGCTGTTATTTGTCGCAAGTTTCTTCATCCTAACAATCTTTCTGAGTTTCTTGACTTGACTGATATTCATGGACATCTCATTTCCCCATATGCAAAATGGGTCGAACAATGGGTCTAAGCCTCTGACAGCAGGACCTACATGTGCAGGACCAAATTGTATGAAACCTAAATATTATAATGATTCCTGCAACTGCACAATAAGGTGCTATTATCCAAAGGACCATGCTTGAACAAACCTCGATGGTAAACCGCAGTGTCTTCCATTGTTTCCCTGCAACACACATAAGGAACATCTTGATCAGGTTAACTGAGAGTTGTCATACTATTCAGTAGAATATGTATTGAGTACAGCCAAATTTGATTTCTTTCACATGCATAACAATACAAAATTGAACCCACAGCAAATGAAAATCAAATTGCAGAACTGAACCAAACAGTTAAATGGACAGCAGACCAAATGAACCAAAATAGTTAACTGAGCACGACATTGTAGAATAGGAACATGTACTAGAAGATAAGACAGTTAACAAAACAAAAAATGCTTGAGAACACTACTACGAAATGTAGCAATTGTTGGACCAAACTGTTAACTGAACATTACATTTTAGAGGACCAAAGTGTGAACTGAGCATTACATTTCAGAGGACAAAACTGTAAACTGAACATCAGATTGCATATTAACAATACAGAGGACAAATAACTAGAAGGCACTGGTGGTGGCCTCGAGAAAATAGCACGAACTGTATTTTAAAGTAGACAACCATGTGGTGGTGTCGATGGTGGCCTCGAAGACGAGGTGCTCCTCCAAGATCTGGCGGTCGGCACGCATGGCAGCCATAGCAACCTCGTGCGCGCGTGTAGCCGCGATTTGCTTCTCCGCTGCCAGATGCTACTGAGCTCCACGTCATACTGCATGCAAAATGGTTGTGGGCGGTGCTTAATTGGAGGAGAGGGACAGCGATTTTGGCGGAAGGTGTCGCGCCGTTGGTCGGGGTATGTGGGGCGGGAAAGGAGTAGGATGGTGTGGGTGGGTGGGTATTATCTAACCATATCTATGAGGCCGCGCAGCAAGAAGAAGGGTCGGCGGCGAGGAGGCCGCGCAGCAAGAAGAAGGGTCGCCGGCGAGGAGGCAGCGCTACAAGAAGAAGGGTCTCCGGCGAGGAGGCGGCGCTGCAAGAAGAATGGTAGCCGGCGAGGACGCGGCGCTGCAAGAAGAAGGGTCGTCAGTGAGGAGGCTGAGTTGCCAGTAAGTAGCAGTGAAGGTTTGAACTTGGAAAGCAAGGAGGAACAGTGGAAATGTAGCTTTTGGTGGGAGGGAGGGGGCGGGGAGATAGATATTTCCGCGGTGGCAAAAAAATTTCTCTTGGTGCTGCGAGAAACTGGCGCGCAAGTGTGGTTAAGCAGGGACGATGGACTGTAGACGACAAAGCTTCTTGCATAAGCTAGACAAGACGGTGCACCAAAGTATTTTATATCGCATCCCACACGATTCTTTCTAGTAAACTGTTTGTGGTATAGCTGATTTTTTCATTATCTTTTGAAAGACAAAATGGAGTTACGGAGGGAAAGGATGGTGTTCGGATTGCTATAACATTTATGTACGATGAACATGCAACTACATGAGTGTTGTGTTTAAATTTGGAATTATTCCAGTTTTGTTTGGCATTTTTATGGATTAATTGAGTCTCTCGACGTTTAATGTGCATAATTCAAATTTGAACTACAAGCACATGCTCCAATGCACCAAAGTTTCCTGAAGAATCACATGTGTGTCTTATGGGAGAATTTATAGGTCCCATGCAAGAAATGGGAAATGAAATTCAAACATCTGGGCGTCGTGGCTCGGCCGGGAACATTGAGAAACTTGGTTTTTAAATTCCTGGAAATTCAAAACTCGCCTGAAAATCATGAAACTTGGCATGGTGTCATTTCATGGCACTAACATGCAGTGGTAAAAAAATTGGCCGCATTTGGACAAGTTTTGGTTATAAGCTTCTTGCAAACCGGAGCTTCTCTCGAGAAGACTCGTGGTTCCCGAGAGGGGGCGTGTCACCTTTGTGTTCAAATCGGTATACGCTGCCTCCCCCCCTTGTTTTTTACAGAGGCAACATAGAACTATATGAGTGTCGTGTCAAATTTGGAATTATTCTCGGTTCGTTTGGACTTTCTGATACATTAATAGAATTTCTGGTCATTTAATGTGCATAAATTCAAATTTGAACTACAACCACATGCTCCAATGCACCAAAGATGGTTCAAAATCACATGTGTGTCCTTGGGTGAATTTCTAGGTCCCATTGAAGAAATGGGAATGAATTTCAAACATCTGGGCGTCGTGGCCCGGCCGGAAAGATTGAGAAACTTGGTTTTTTAATTCATGTAAATCCAAAACATGCTTGAAAATCATGAAACTTGTCATGGTGTCATGACATGGCACCAACATGTCACGGTAATTTTTTTGGCCGAATTGGGACAAGCTTTGGTATAAGGTTCTTGCAAATCGGAGCTTCTCTCAAGAAGGCTCGTGGTTCCGAGAGGAACGTGTCATCTTCATGTGTGAAACGACATACATACACTGCCTTCTCCCGCCTTAATTTTTTTACATAGGCAGATTAGACCAAATAGAAGTATTGTGCCAATTTTGAAATTATTTCGGGTTCGTTTGGCCTTTTTTATACATTAATTTAATATCTAGTCATTTAATGTGCATAATTCAAATTTGAACTACAAGCACATGCTACAGTGCACCAAAGTTGGTTGAAAAATCACATGTGTGTCCTTGGGCGAATTTCTAGGTCCCATGCAAGAAATGGGAATGAAATTCAAACATCTGGACGTCGTGGCTCGGCTGGAAAGATTGAGAAACTTAGTTTTTTAATTCATGTAAATCCAAAACACACCTGGAAATCAGGAAACTGGGCATGGTGTCATGACATGGCAGCAACTTGCTGCGGTGATTTTTTTGGCCGAATTGGGACAAGCTTTGGTATAAGCTTCTTGCAAACCGGAGCTTCTCTCAAGAAGGCTCGTGGTTCTAAGAGGGAATGTGTTTTTTGGAATTATTCCGGGTTCATTTGGCCTTTTTATACATTAATTGAATTTCTGGGCATTTAAGTGCATAATTCAAATTTGAACTACAAGCACATGCTCCAGTGCACCAAAGTTGGTTGAAAAATGAAATGTGTGACCTTGGGTGAATTTCTAGGTCCCATGCAAGAAATGGGAATGAAATTCAAACATCTGGGCATCGTGGCTCGGCCGGAAAGATTGAGATGCTTGGTTTTTTAATTCATGTAAATCGAAAACACACCTGAAAATCATGAAACTTGGCATGGTGTCAGGAAATGGCACCAACATGCTGCGGTAAATTTTTTGGCCAAATTGGGACAAGCTTTGGTACAAGCTTCTTGCAAACCGGAGCTTCTCTCAAGAAGGCTCTGTTGGGAAACGTAGCATGCAATTTCAAAAAAAATCCTACGCTCATGCAACATCTATCTAGGAGATGTATAGCAACAGAGTGGGAGAGTGTGTCCACGTACCCTCGTAGACCGAAAGCGGAAGCGTTTTCTCAACGCAGTTGATGTAGTCGAACGTCTTCTCGTTCCGACTGATCGAGTACCAAACGTATGGCACCTCTGAGTTTTGCACACGTTCAGCGCGATGACGTCCCTCGAGCTCTTGATCCAGAAAAGGGTCGAAGGAGTAGATGAGTTTCGTCAATACGACAGCGTGGTGACGGTGATGGTGATGTGATCCATGCAAGGCTTCGCCTAAGCACCGCGAGAATATGACTGGAGGCGTAAACTTTGGAGGGGGGCACCGCACACGGCTAAGAGCAATTGTTGTGTCTC
>NC_041391.1:157438204-157475916 GCF_002162155.2 Triticum dicoccoides
CTCGTATATAAAGGAGGAGGAGAGGAGGCCAGCTTAGGCATGCCCCATGTGGGGGAGTCCCTCTTGAACTCCCACTAGGATTCGTCCCCCCCTTCCTTTTCCGGAGGGGGAAAGGGGGAATGAGTAGGAGAAGGAGAAGGAAAGGGGGCGCCGCCCCCTTCCCTAGTCCAATTCGGGCTCCTCCCTTCTAGGAGGTGCACCAGCCCCTTGTGGGCTGGTTAACCTCCCTCCTATGGCCCATATGGCCCGTATCTTTCCCCGGGGGGTTCCAGTAACCCCTCCGGTACTCCGGTATGTACCTGATACACTCCAGAACCCTTCCGGTGTCCGAATACTACCTTTCAATATATCAAGCTTTACCTCTTGACCATTTCGAGACTCCTCGTCATGCCCGTGATCTCATCCGGGACTCCGAACAACCTTCGGTCACCAAAACACATGTTAGGACCCCGACTCAATGCCACATCGATCTAGCATGTAACACCTCATATCACTTTGCGGCCTCACGCACGGTTTTCCCACGGGTGTCACTTTACCTTTGCCCGGGACTGTTTGCGCCTTTTGGCACATGTATATGATAGTGTCGCTAGCATCCATATGACAAGGAGCCCGGGCTGACATGGCTAGTCGTAAACCCAAAGTGGCACAAACTTATAGGGACAGGCATCCATGACCCAGCATCGAACGTGTCGGTCATTAGCGAGTAAATCCAGGCCTTAGCACTGGGCTAGCAGGACTCCGGTGAACCGGGCTGTAGTGGGCTAACAGGACTCTGGTATTCATCGCGTGACATTTCCCTGAAGGGACAGACACAGGAACGAAGAAGGACACATGCCGGCCAGCCTAAGTGTTCCGGAGCAGTAGCAAGCTACCATGGCTCAGTGGAAGCACTAGGAGACATTTCCCGGTAGGAAAGGCTACTAAGGATAAACAACTAGATAGTCAGATCCCACACATACCAAGCATTTCAATAACATACACACAATATGCTCGATATGTGCAAATACAACATGGCATCACAACATGACTCTACAACTCAAGTATTTTATTCAATAGGCTCCAAGGAGCGAGATATTACAAACATAGGTCTCGTGACCCAACATTCAGAGCATACAAGTCAAAGCACATGCGGAAGCTTAACATGTCTGAGTACAGACATCTACAAATGAAAAAGGCTGAGAAGCCTGGCTATCTACTAGATCCTGCCGAGGGCATAAGGTCGTAGTTGAGGTAACAAGCTAAACGTCGAAGTCCACGCGGAACTACTAACGAGACCGAAGTCTCTCTGCAAAAACATAAAATAGGCAAACGTGAGTACAAATGTACCCAGCAGGACTTACATCAGAACTAACTACATATGCATCATTATCAACAAAGGGGATGGTGGGGTTTAACTGCAGCAAGCCAGCTTTGACTCGGTGGCTATCCTGAATTACTACTGCAAGTAACTCTTTTGAGGTGGCGCACACGAGTCCACATATTCACCATATCAATACACCACTATGGATCCGCTCCCATCTCCCTACGAGAACGCCATCCATACCACTCACGCTTATCTTGCGTATTTTAGAGTATCCACTTCCACTTGTCTATGAACTGTTATAGGCAACCCAGAAGTCCTTTACCGCGGACACGGCTATTTGAATAGATAATCTTAACCCTGCAGGGGTGTACTTCTTCACACACGCTCTCACCACTTACCACCATGTACACGTCATGTATCTCGGCAACCTTCAAGCGGAAGCCTGGCGAGGGTGTCGGCCACGACCTACCTAAACACTCAAGTCTCTAGTCCAGGTTTATCGCCTATTCAGGTTCCATCCGCTGGGAGTCCGGCCGAGGTTTCCACATACGGCCCCGAACGATGTGAGAAGGGTTCCCGAGACACCAAACGAGCGCCCGGTACACCGTGCCATGGTGTATCTACCGCATCATAGCCCACCCCTAGGGTCAGCCCTACGCACGGCCTCCAACACATATCCTACAAACACCAGAAACTAGTTGCAACTCCTGGACAAAGAACAAGGGTGGTTAAGAAGCCGAGAGAGTCAATTAAGGATCCCAATGTGTGGTAGTAACTGTTCATGGATCACAAACACAGAACTCAGTTCCTGAGGACGGTTTCAATGAGACAACCCACCATGTACTCCTACATGGCCTCTCACCACTACCTTTACCAAATCGTGTTCACACACTTTGCTCACACACATAGTAGGACATGTTCACACACCTCTGATTCATCCTAGATGTATCAAGCCTGACTCAACTCTAAGCAGTAGCAGGCATGACAAACAAGCATGAATGAGTAGGCACAATAGGGCTCAAACAACTCCTACTCATGCTAGTGGGTTTCATCTATTTACTGTGGAATGACAGGTCATGCAAAGGATAAAGGGGTTCAGCTACCGCAGCAAGTAACAGATGAATCGTTGTTGTCCTAATGCAGTAAAAGAGAGCAGGAGCGAGAGAGTGGGATTGTATTGGAATGAACAAGGGGGTTTTGCTTGCCTGGCACTTCCGAAGATAATATAGCTCTTCATCAGTGTCATCGATCTCATCGTTGAAACCACGTCTATCGAGTGGGGACAAATACCGACAACAGAGAAGAAACACAATCAATGCAATGCACAATATGATGCATGATCATGACATGGAAAAATGAGTGTGTTGGGCTAATGCAACTACAACCAGATGGGTTTGAGCTATTTTGAACCAAAGATTCAAAGTTCAAACACATTTGTGATCTTAAATAGTGCTTTATCATGTTTTGCACTAAACAGCAAGTTAACTTGTTTAAACATGCATGAAACTAGTACAGATGGATAGATTGTATTTTTCTGATCATTTTTCATATATAAATTATTTCATTTGGAGTTACGGTTGAATTACTATGAATTTTAGAAGTTTTGGCTATTTTCTGGAATTTCCTAAATAAGAATAAATCCAGAAAAGGGTTTACTGCGTCAGCCTGGCGTCAGTGTGACGTCAGCAGGTCAAAGGCCCCAGCCCAGGTCAAACCTGACGGCTGGGACCCACATGTCGGTGTAACAACTAACTAACAGCGCTAGTTAGTGTTAGGTTAGCACTAACCTAGGTTAATTAGGACCTGGGCCCACATGTCAGTGGCTCATCTAATTAACTAAGTTAACTTAACACTAATTAAACCTAATACTAAAATAAGCAGGGGCCTGGGGAGGTCAAACCCCTGGTCAGCGGGTCTAACCTGCCGGCGGCTCGACGCCGGCGGGGCCCGAGACGACGGCGCGGCTCGGAAAACGCCCACAGGGCACAGACGAGGCTGTTCTTGGGCTCGTTGGAGAGCCCTTGCAGGCGCGCGTCGAGTGGTGGCCGAGGCCGTGCCTATGGTGGCCGGAGCCGATGATGGCGAGCTCCAAGGCGGCGGTCGGAGTTTGGGCAACGATGGCTTCGGCGCTACGGTGCATGGTAGGAGGGGCTGGTGGGTGCTACGGGTTCCTGGGAGTGCACTGAGTGCAGTGACATGCTCGGTTTGGACGAAGGCGAACCAAAACGACGACAGCGACAAGTCCGGCGCCGGTGAGGTCTCGGTCTCCATGGAAACGAGGGTACGATGAGCTAATGGACATGGGAGTAGGGGGATCGGTAGAGGAGCTCACGGCGAGTGCAGAGGTGGCCTTGGCGTGCTCGGGGAAGCACCGGAGCGAGCGGGGTGGCGAGAGGGATCTCCGGCGGCCAGCGACGAAGATGATGAAGATGGCGTCGATGCAGGGCCTCCGGCGAGGCGTGACTGGACGGGGAGGACGAGGGAGGCGTGGCGATGCTCGTGGACACGTCGGGGAGGCGAGGGGAGCACGGAGGCTGCGTCTACGGCGTACGGCGGCGGCGAGCTCCGCTCGGGCAGAGAGGGAGAGAAAGAAGAGGAGGGGGAATAGGTTGGGAGAGAGTGAGAGAGTTCCAGAGGGGTGCGTGTCGGCGTCTAGGGCGTCCAGAAGCTCAGCGGCAAGCAGGAGGTGGCGGAGCGTGTGCTCACGCGTGGCGGCCACGCGCGCGCTGTCCTCCTGGCGGGAGGTCGGTGATGACTGGCAGAGGCCAGTGGGCTGGGCCTCTGCTGGGCCGTGGTGGGGCGCCATATAAGTGGCCCAGGTAGGCTCTCTCTCTCTCTGGTTTTCCTATTTTTAGTTTCTGTTTTTCTATTAGTCTGTAGTCCTTAGGGCTTTACTAAAAATACCAGAACGTTTTCAAAAATCCTGAAGATAATTGTGGGCTCTGTTTGGATTATTCCTAACAGCCCTCACTTAAGTTCAGAATTAGTCGAGCACTTAAAATAATATATAGCATTTAAATGCCCAATTGCAAATAGCATATGATTTAATTCAGTGACCTTATGTGTCCTAGAAAATTGTGCACCATTTTTGTGAGAGGTTCTAGACCAAGGCAAAGATGATGAACATTTTAGAAGGGCATTTTAGGTTCATTTAAAAAGGTTTTAGTAAACCCTAATTGGTTTAAAGGGTGGGTGCTGGGGGTTCTGTCATCCCCATTTCATATTTAAGAGAAATTTAAACATGATGCATGGAAGCTAATGCAAAGACAAGCAAGGCCTGAACTGGGGCTGTGACAACACATAACTCATATAATGCATATCGTCATCGAAAATTAAGCGCGCGGACCCTACGGGTTCGAGAACTATGTAGACATGACCGAGACACCTCTCCGGTCAATAACCAATAGCGGAACCTGGATGCTCATATTGGTTCCCACATATTCTATGAAGATCCTTATCGGTCGAACCGCTATGTCAACATATGTTATTCCCTTTGTCATCGGTATGTTACTTGCCCAAGATTCGATCGTCGGTACCTTCATACCTAGTTCAATCTCATTACAGGCAAGTCTCTTTACTCATTCCGTAATGCATCATCGCACAACTAACTCATTAGTCAAATTTCTTGCAAGGCTTCATATGATGTGCATTACCGAGAGGGCCGGGAGATACCTCTCCGATACTCGGAGTGACAAATCCTAATCTCGATCTATGCCAACCCAACAAACACCTTCGGAGATACCTGTAGAGCATCTTTACAATCACCCATTTATGTTGTGACGTTTGATAGCACACAAGGTATTCCTCCGGTGTCCGAGAGTTGCATAATCTCATAGTCGGAGTAATATGTATTTGACATGAAGAAAGAAGTAGCAATAAAACTGAACGATCATTATGCTAAGCTAACGGATGGGTCTTGTCCATCACATCATTATCTTAATGATGTGATCCCGTTCATCAAATGAAAACACATGTCCATGGCTAGGAAACTTAACCATCTTTGATTAACGAGCTAGTCTAGTAGAGGCATACTAGGGACACAGTGTTTTGTCTATGTATTCACACATGTATCAAGTTTCCGGTTAATACAATTCTAGCATGAATAATAGACATTCATCATGATATAAGAAAATATAAAATAACAACTTTATTATTGCCTCTAGGGCATATTTCCTTCAGTCTCCCACTTGCACTAGAGTCAATAATCTAGTTCACATCGCCATGTGATTTAACACCGATAGTTCACATGTGTATGTGATTAACACCCATAGTTCACATCGACATGTGACCAACACCCAAAGGGTTTGCTAGCGTCAATAATCTAGTTCACATCGCTATGTGATTAACACCCAAAGAGTACTAAGTTGTGATCATGTTTTCCTTGTGTGAGAAGTTTAGTCAATGGATTTGCCACATTCAGAGCTGCATGTATTTTGCAAATTTTCTATGTCTACAATGCTCTGCATGGAGCTACTCTAGCTAATTTCTCCCACTTTCAAATATGTCTCCAGATTGAGATTCAGAGTCATCCGGATCGGTGTAAAAGCTTGCATCGACGTAAATCTTTACAATGAAATCTTTATCACCTCCATAACCGAGAAATATTTCCTTAGTCCTCTTAAGTAACTAAGAATAACTTTGACCGTTGTCCAGTGATCCTCTCCTGAATCACTATCGTACCCCCTTGCCAAACGCATGATAAGGTACACAATAGGTCTAGTACACAGCACAGCATACTTTGTAGAACCTATGGCAGAGGCATAGGGAATGACTTTCATTCTCTTTCTATTTTCTGTTGTGGTCGGTTTACTCAACTTTACACCTTGCAACACAGGCAAGAACTCCTTCTTTGATTGTTACATTTTGAACTACTTCAAAATCTTGTCAAGGTTGTACTGGTTGAAAATCTTATCAAGCGTCTTCATCTATCTCTATAGATCTTGATGCCCAATATGTAAGCATCTTCATCGAGGTCTTTCTTTGAAAAACTCCTTTCAAACACTCCTTTATGCTTTCCAGAAAATTCTACATCATTTCTAATCAACAATATGTCATTCACATATACTTATCAGAAATGTTGTAGTGCTCCCACTCACTTTCTTGTAAATACAGGATTCACCACAAGTCTGTATAAAACTATATGCTTTGATCAATTCATCAAAGCGTATATTCCAACTCCAAGATGCTTGCACCAGTCCATAGATGGATTGCTAGAGCTTGCACATTTCGTTAGCACCTTTAGGATTGACAAAACCTTATGGTTGTATCATATACAACTCTTCTTTAATAAATCCATTAAGGAGTGTTGTTTCGATATCCATTTGCCAGATTTCATAAAATGCGGCAATTGCTAACATGATTCAGACAGACTTAAGCATCGCTACGACCGAGAAAGTCTCATCGTAGTCAACCCCTTGAACTTGTCGAAAACCTTTTGCGACAAGTTGAGCTTTATAGACAGTAACATTACCATTAGCATCAGTCTTCTTCTTGAAGATCCATTTATTCTCTATGAGTTGCGGATCATCGGGCAAATCCACCAAAGTGCACACTCTGTTCTCATACATGGATCATATCTCATGTTTCATGGCCTCAAGCCATTTATCGGAATCTGGGCTCATCATAGCTTCTTCATAGTTCATAGGTTCGTCACGGTCAAGTAACATGACTTCCAGAATAGGATTACCATACCACTCTAGTGCGGATCATGCTCTCTTTGACCTACGAGGTTCTGTAGCAACTTGATCTGAAGTTTCATGATATTTATCATTAGCTTCCTCTCCAGTTGGTGTAGGCATCACAGGAACAGATTTCTCGGATGAGCTACTTTCCAAATTGAGAGTAGATACAATTACCTCAGCAAGTTCTACTTTCCTCCCACTCACTTCTTTCCAGAGAAACTCCTTCTCTAGAAAAGTTCCATTCTTGGCAACAAAGATCTTGCATTCGGATCTGTGGTAGAAGGTGTACCCAATTGTTTCCTTAGGGTATCTTATGAAGACGCACTTCTCCGATTTGGGTTCGAGCTTATCAGGCTGAAGCATCGCATCCCCAAACTTTAAGAAATGACAGCTTAGGTTTATTGCCAAACCACAGTTCATATGGTGTCGTCTCAACGGATTTTGACGGTGCCCTGTTTAACGTGAATGCAGCTGTCTCTAATGCATTACCCAAAACGATAGTGATAAGTCGGTAAGAGTCATCATAGATCGCACCATATCTAATAAAGAGTGGTTACGACGTTCGGACACACCATTACACTGTGGTGTTTCAGGTGGCATGAGATGTGAAATATTCCACTATGTTTTAAATGAAGGCCAAACTCGCAACTCAAATATTCACCTCCATGGTCAGATTATAGAAAATTTATTTTCTTGTTACAATGATTCTCCACTTCACTCTGATATTCTTTGAACTTTTCAAATGTTTCAGACCTGTGTTTCATTAAGTAGATATACCCATATCTGCTCAAATCATCTGTGAAGGTCAGAAAATAACGATACCCACCATGAGCTTCAACACTTATCGGACAGCATACATCAGTATGTATTATTTCCAATAAGTCATTAGCTCGTTCCATTGTTCCGGAGAAAACAGTTTTAGTTATCTTGCCCATAAGGCATGATTCACAAGTATCGAATGATTCATAATCAAGTGATTCCAAAAGTCCATCTGCATGGAGTTTCTTCATGCGCTTTACACCGATATGACCTAAACGGCAGTGCCACAAATATGTTGTGCTATCATTATCAACTTTGCATCTTTTGGCATCAATATTATGAATATGTGTATCACTAAAATCGAGATTCAATAAACCATTAACATTAGGTGTCTGACCATATAAGGTTTTATTCATGCAAATGGAATAACAATTATTCTGTATCTTGAATGAATAACCGTATCGCAATAAACACGATCCTATCTTATTCATGCTCAACGCAAACACCAAATAACATTTATTTAGGTTCAGCACTAATCCCGAAAGTATAGGGACTGTGTGATGATGATCATATCAATCTTGGAACGACTTCCAACACACATCGTCACCTCACCCTCAACTAGTCCCCATTTATTCTGCAACTCCTGTTTCGAGTTACTAATCTCAGCAACCGAACAGGTATCAAATACCCAGGGGCTACTAGGAGTACTAGTAAGGTACACACTAATAACATGTATATCAAATATACCTTTGTTCACATTGCCATACTTCTTATCCGCCAAATATTTGGGGTAGTTCCGCTTCCCGTGACCATTTTCCTTTGCAGTAGAAGCACTCAGTTTCAGGCTTAGGTCCACCTTTGGGCTTCTTCACGGGTGTGGCAACTTGCTTGCCATTCTTCTTGAAGTTCCCTTTCTTTCTCTTCGCTCTTTTCTTGATTCGCCCTTTTCTTGAAACTAGTGGTCTTGTCAATCATGAACACTTCATGCTCTTTCTTGATTTTTACCTTTGTCGATTTCTGCATCACGAGGAGCTCGGGAGTTGTTTTTCTCATCCCTTGCATATTATAGTTCATCACGAAGTTCTAGTAGCTTGGTGATAGTGACTAGAGAACTTTGTCAATTACTATCTTATCTGGAAGATTAACTCCCACTTGATTCAAGCAATTGTAGTACTCAGACATTCTGAGCACATGCTCACTGGTTGAGCTATTCTCCTCTATCTTGTAGGCGAAGTACTTGTCAGAGGTCTCATACTTCTCGACATAGGCATGAGCCTGAATACGAATTTCAGATCTTGGAACATCTCATATGCTCCGTGGTGTTCAAAATCTTCTTGAAGTCCCGGTTCTAAGCCATAAAGCATGGTGTACTAAACTATCAAGTAGTCATCATACCGAGCTTGCCAAACGTTCATAACGTCTGCATCAGCTCCTGCAAGAGGTCTGTCACCTAGCGGTGCATCAAAGACATAATTCTTCTGTTGCAGCAATGTGGATAATCCTCAGATCACGAACCCAGTCCGCATCATTGCTACTATCATCTTTAAACTTAGTTTTCTCTAGGAACATATCAAAAAATAAACGGGAGCTACAACGCGAGCTATTGATCTACAACATAATTTGCAAATACTATCAGGACTAGGTTCATGATAAATTAAGTTCAATTAATCATATTACTTAAGAACTCCCACTTAGATAGACATCCCTTAAGTCATCTAAATGATACATGATCCAAATCAACTAAACCATGTCCGATCATCACGTGAGATGGAGTAGTTATCAATGGTGAACATCTCTATGTTGATCATATCCACTATATGATTCATGTTCGACCTTTCGGTCTCCAGTGTTTCAACGCCATGTCTGTACATGCTAGGCTCGTCAAGTTTAACCCGAGTATTCCGCATGTGCAAAATTAGCTTGCACCCGTTGTATTTGAACGTAGAGCTTATCACACCCGATCATCACGTGGTGTCTCAGCACGAAGAACTTTCACAACGATGCATACTCGGGGAGAACACTTATACCTTGAAATTTTAGTAAGGGATCATCTTATAATGCTACCGCCGTACTAAGCAAAATAAGATGCACAAAGATAAACATCACATGCAATCAAAATATGTGACATGATATGGCCACCATCATCTTGTTCTTTTGATCTCCATCACCAAAGCAACATCATGATCTCCATCGTCACCGGCTTGACACCATGATCTCCATCGTAGCGTCGTGGTCGTCTCGCCAACTATTGCTTCTACAACTATCTCTACCACTTAGTGATAAAGTAAGGGATAATTAATTTGGTGCCCTTAGTTGTGTCCCACTCGGCAGGTTTACCCCTAGTTTCTGAAAACTCTTGTTCCTGCCCAAACCACTTTGCTCCTCTTATGCTTTTGCCCTTTGACCGTTTGACCATCACTTTGGAAACTGCATAAAAAATTCATACTAACTCAGAAAAATTCAAATAAGATATCAAAATGTTCAGAAAAGCATCACCTATATGTGCATGTCATTTGCATTCATGAAAAAAGTGTTGGCCAATCCCCATTTCAGCTTCAGCTCATATGATCTTAGCATGAATAGTAAAATCTAAAAAAATCTAAAAATTCGAAAAAAAATTGATGGCAAACTTTGACCAATGTTTTGATTGTTGCCAAGTTTCATAAGGGAATGACATTCATGGAAGTCCTGGAAAAAAATGAAATTTTGGAGGATTGATTTTTGTTTTTTTCCACGACTTCCACGAATGTCATTCCCTTATGAAACATGGCAAGTACTCAAAACATTGGTCAAAGTTTGCCACCAAATTTTTTAAGAATTTTTTTAGATTTTACTATTCATGCTAAGATCATATGAGCAAAAATTGAGATGGGTGCTGGCCAACACTTTTTTTATGAATGCAATTGACATGCACATATAGGTGATACTTTTATGAACATTTTGATATCTTATTTGAATTTTTCTGAGTTAGTATGAATTTTGTATGAAGTTTTCAAAGTGATGGTCAATTAGTCAAAGGGCAAAAGCATAAGAGGAGCAAAGTGGTTTGGGCAGGAACAAGTGTTTTCGGAAACTAGGGGTAAACCTGCCGAGTGTGACCCAAATAGGGGCATAAAATCAATTATCCCATAAAGTAAAGCAATTACATGGCGTTTGTATTTCATACAATAAAGCGAGAACCATAAGGCTCCTACCAGTTGCCGATAACTTTTACAAAACATGATCATATCATACAACAACGTATATCACATCATGTCTTGACCATATCACATCACAACATGCCCTGCAAAAACAAGTTAGACGTCCTCTACTTGTTGTTGCAAGTTTTACATGGCTGCTACGTGCTTCTAGCATGAATCATACTTACCTATGGTACAAAAACCACAACGGTGATATATCAAGTTTGCAATTTTAACCTACACAAGGACTGGCCGCAGTCAAATTTGATTCAACTAAAGTTGGAGAAACAGACACCCATCAGCCACCTTTATGCAAAACTAGTTGCATGCCTGTCGGTGGAACCGGTCTCATGAACGCGGTCATGTAAGGTTGGTCCGGGCCGCTTCATCCAACAATACCGCTGAATCAAAATAAGACATTGGTGGTAAGCAGTATGACGATCACCACCCACAACTCTTTGTGTTCTACTCATGCATATCATCTACGCATAGACCTGGCTTGGATGCCACTGTTGGGAAACGTACATGCAATTTAAAAAAAATCCACACTCATGCAAGATCTATCAAGGAGATGCATAGCAACGAGAGGGGGAGAGTGTGTCCATGTACCCTCGTAGAAAGAAAGCGGAAGCGTTTGCTCAACGTGGTTGATGTAGTCGAACATCTTCTCGTTCCGACCGATCGAGTACCGAACGTACGACACCTCCGAGTTCTGCACACGTTCAGCGCGATGACGTCCCTCGAGCTCTTGATCCAGCAGAGAGTCGAAGGAGCATATGTGTTCCGTCAACAAGACGGCGTGGTGATGGTGATGGTGATGTGATCCGCACAGCGCTTCGCCTAAGCACCGCGAGAATATTACCGGAGGCGTAAACTGTGGTGGGGGGCGCCGCACATGGCTAAGAGCAATTGATGTGTCTCATAGGGGCATCCCCCGTATATAAACGAGGGGAGGGAGAGGAGGCCGGCTTAGGCGCGCCCCTAGTGGGGGGAATCCCACTTGGACTCCCACTAGGATTCGGCCCCCCTTCCTTTTTCGGAGGGGGAAAGGGGGAAGGAGTAGGAGAGGGAGAAGGAAAGGGGGGCGCCGCCCCCTTCCCTAGTCCATTTCGGCCTCCTCCCTTGTGAGGGGTGCACCAGCCCCTTTGTGGGCTGATTAGCCTCCCTCCTACGGCCCATATGGCCCATATCTTTCCCCGAGGGGTTCCGGTAACCCCGCCGATACTCCGGTATGTACCCGATACAGTCCGGAACCCTTCCAGTGTCCGAATACTACCTTCCAATATATCATTCTTTACCTCTCGACCATTTCGAGACTCCTCGTCATGTCCGTGATCTCATTCGGGACTCCGAACAACCTTCGGTCTCCAAAGCACATAACTCATATAATACATATCGTCATCGAACGTTAAGCGTCCGGACCCTACGGGTTCGAGAACTATGTAGACATGACCGAGACACCTTTCCGGTCAATAACCAATAGCAGAACCTGGATGCTCATATTGGTTCCCACATATTCTATGAAGCTCTTTATCGGTCAAACCGCTATGTCAACAAACTTTATTCCCTTTGTCATCGGTATGTTACTTGCCCGAGATTCGATCATCGGTATCTTCATACCTAGTTCAATCTCATTACCGGCAAGTCTCTTTACTCATTACGTAATGCATCTTCTCGCAATTAACTCATTAGTCACATTGCTTGCAAGGCTTCATATGATGTGCATTACCGAGAGGGCCCAAAGATACCTCTCCGATACTCGAAGTGACAAATCCTAATCTCGATCTATGCCAACCCAACAAACACCTTCGGAGATACCTGTAGAGCATCTTTATAATTACCCAGTTATGTTGTGACGTTTGATAGCACACAAGGTATTCCTCTGGTGTCCGGGAGTTGCATAATCTCATAGTCGGGGGAATATGTATTTGACATGAAGAAAGAAGTAGCAATAAAACTGAACGATCATTATGCTAAGCTAACGGATGGGTCTTGTCCATCACATCATTCTCCTAATGATGTGATCTCGTTCATCAAATGACAACACATGTCCATGGCTAGGAAACTTAACCATCTCTGATTAACGAGCTAGTCTAGTAGAGGCATACTAAGGACACGGTGTTTTGTCATTGTATTCACACATGTATCAAGTTTCCGGTTAATACAATTCTAGCATGAATAATAGACATTTATCATTATATAAGGAAATATAAAATAACAACTTTATTATTGCCTCTAGGGCATATTTCCTTCAAGCTCGTGGTTCCGAGAGGGAACGTGCCACCTCCGTGTGTAAACGACATACGTACACTACCTTCTCCCGCCTTAATTTTTTTACACAAGCATATTAGACCATATAGAAGTATCATGCTAAATTTTGTAATTATTTCAGGTTCGTTTGGCCTTTTTTATAGAGTAATTGAATGGGCATTTAATGTGCATAATTCAAATTTGAACTACAAGCACATGATACAGTGCACCAAAGTTGGTTGAAAAATCACATGTGTGTCCTTGGGTGAATTTCTAGGTCCAATGCAAGAAATGGGAATGAAATTCAAACATCTAGGCGTCGTGGATCTACCAGAAAGATTGAGAAACTTGGTTTTTTAATTCCTGTAAATCCAAAACACGCCTGAAAATCATAAAACTTGGCATGGTGTCATGACATGGCACCAACATGTTGTGGTAATTTTTTGTCCAATTTGCGAAGGCGCACACATTAACAATCAACAAAGTCAGTTCGGAGCAAGTGTTGTCACGTTACAAATCGGAAACACAACTATTATTGAAACCATGGGCATTCTACTTACCAATTACATGCCGCCACGCATCCCAATTTTTATTGGCTAGGAGGTGTTGTGCGGGATAGCTATTTGATTACGGGAGGCGTGCGATCAGACCCCTGCGCATACTCATCGGGAGGAGAGCCCTTTGACCTCTATCCGCCGCGCACCTCCCTCCCAACATCTCCATTAATGGCGCCCGAGCCCCTGTTTCACGACGTGGCTATGTCTCACTGAACTGAGATTTAAGAGAGAAAAATGAAAATCTAAAAAGAAAGTTCTGCACGGATCTTGATGTAAGATCCAACGGGCCTATATAACATTGACTGCGACTTATAGCAAGCATGATGAATATAAGGACGATGATAGTGGATACTAATTGTCTTACATATTTAGGAACATAATTTAAAAAAGCCACATGCGGCAATGCCCGAAATACACAAGGGCAAAAGAAGAAGGAAGACAACGATCTGGCTCGATGATCTCTACTTTCTTGATGCGTTGCTGCAGGCCGTGGGAACTAGTCTTCGCGGCGAGCAGCGATGAGCTCTTTCCTGTCCTCAATATGCTGCTTGAGAGCATCCACGGATTCCTCCACCGGCCTTTTGAGCTTCATGTGCAGCACGGCATTCTCGTACATAAGTTTCTTGACGATGACGCTGGTCCTCTTCAACAAGGCAATGGTCTCCTCCTGCTGCTCAGCACTTCCAACGATCTTCGTTGCAGCAGGTCGCGCTCGGCCTGGAGCTTCTCATTGCTCTCCCTTAGTTGCCGGATGACGCTGTTAGCATGTTCAAACGAGGCTTTCATGTCGTCCTGCAACCTCGCCCAGCCAGAGATCTGATCCATCTGTCTATGGACGATCGCATGCATGCACCTGTAAGAGTCCTCGCCTGCCCGGAAGACATTTTCCCAGGCCGCCGCGGCATGGGAGGACATCTCTACTGCTTCCACAGCATGGTCGGGCATCTTTGCTACTTCCGAAGCGCGGTCGCACCAGTATGCTGCATTGATGGCGTGGCGGGACCTCCGTGCTGCTTCGGCAACGCGGCGGGACCTCCGTGCTGCTACGGCCGCGCGGCGGGACATGTCGGCTACTTTCATAGTGAGGCGGGACATCTCTCGTGCTTCCGCTTCCATGCTCGCCTCTCCCTGGTGGCAATCTCTCGACCCAGAACTAACACTGGCCATGGCAGACGCAAGGGAACGATGATGAATGACTTGTTTGTTTTTGTGGATGAGGAGTTGAGGAGGAATGTGCAGTCATCTTGGAGTAGTAGTATTTACTAATACGCTCCGAAGTGGGAAACCATTCTGGTTTTGATTGGTGTGAACAGGTTTTCAATTTGGAATGTGATGGGACGCAAGCTCAAAATTTATTGATGGCTCTATAATTTCTAAGTGCGACACTATTCCCGGATAGCGTAATGTGGGCACGCTTTCTCGGCTGCGTACGTGGCATTTGCACCATACGGTGCACCGCAATAGGCAACGTCAGCACACGTCTTGTTTGAAGAATCGTGCGCGCTTGTTATTACCATCGCGCACACTTCTTTTAATTAGAATGTGTGCATGTCTAGCGCACACACATTGATATGTCTAACTGTTTCTTTTTGTTGTGGCTAATTGCAAACTGTTCATCCGCACACCTTTGATTTGGCTGACCATTTCTGTTCTGTTGCCTAATCGCAAATAGTTAACCCTTCTGAAGCGTATGCCCTCAATCACACACACCTTTATCTAGCTGCTCATTTCTGTTGTTCCACCTCATCACAAACACTTAATCCAATTGAACTGTATGCCGTATATCGCACACGCCTTCATCTGGCTGCCCATTTCCGTTCTTCTTCCTCGTCGCAAATAGTTCATTGAACTGAACCATCGATGAAATTGTGTGCGATGCAATAAACACAAACGCAGTAGTGTTACCTTCGTCGAGTTCCCAATCTTCAGAGTTGCGTTTAATTCTTTCTAAAAGATCCCACCTGAATTCAATAGTGTTCTTCATAAAAGAACCAGTACAAGAAGCATCAAGCACAGATTGATCATCATGAGAAAGTCGAGCATAAAAATTCTAAATAATAATTTCTCTTGAGAACTCATGATTGGGGCATGAATATAGGGTTTTTCTAATTTATGTGCCCCTGGTTCCATAGTTCTACTCATTCATCCCCACGATCTTAACTTTTGCTCACTTTCCCCCTGTCCCTTGCCTGAAACCCTCAGAACTGGTCACAGCGGACGTTGTCGTCGGGTAAATGGCTTGACCGTTAACTCTGATGAGTGGGGTCATGTAGGGCCGAATCCACATTTTGACAGTTACATACTAACCAGTGGGGCCGCAAAACTGACACTCAACGTAGGTTCCCCTCACTATAACCTGAATCAGATCGAGTCACTTCCGCGCTGCCCCCTCCGCCGTCGTTGTGCCGCCTCTGCCACATCTTCCCTCTCTCCCCATCTAGGATTGGGAAGTGATGTCGAGGGAGCACCCCGTCCGGCCTATCAATCATGGAGATGATTGGGTCGAATCAGAGGCGAATAATTCATGGATTCCACCTGGGTAAGCATCATTTTGCTCTCAAATTGATTAGGAGATCCGTAAATTAGGCTGTATTTGACCACCGTTAGTGTGAATCAGTGCAACTTATCTGAATTTTTTTGGCCTAACTACTTATTTCAATTGAATAGGGTTGATCGTGCACTTGCTTTTCGGCTGGTGGTTAGAATGGAAACTAGCGAGCTGCATGGAACTAAACCGTGTCTGATTTCTGGGCTTTTCTATCCTAAAGTGGTAGAAACTAGTGCTTCGTTCACAGATTTCCGCGAGGCACTCTCTTGTGAGTATCCGTGGAGCCTTGCCGATGTTGTTGAACTGAGATATTTTGATAGTACCGAGCAGAGATTTGTCCCATTAACTTGTGATGAGCATCTGGGATTGCTATTTAGTTTGAATGCTGATAGCCATTTCGGTAAAATCCATATAGGTCTGCTTCAAGCATGCAAACAACGTATCCTAAAAGGGAAGGGTGTTCAGACATCATATGTCTCTGCTAATAGCGAACGCCCTCCCACGCCTTGTAGGTCGAGACCAAGTAAACCTAGTGGTTCTGAAAGACACAACATGTCGGCTGCCGCTAATTCTGCCACTTCTCCTCTCCCTTCTGCACCTGATGTAGAAGTAGATGCGGAGCCTGACGAGGAAGTGCCTCGACATGATGATGAGGATGAGATTATATACCCTGAACTGGTAGATAGAGTTAGTCAACAGGTAGTGGAAGCTGAATATGCAGAGGAGCCTAGAAGTCGTGCTAGATTTGATGACATTGACGATGAAGAGAGGGAGGAGAACATTGAGTCCTTAGTTTTACAAGAATATGATGGTGAGGACATGACAAAAATTGAGTGGAACAGGGAGAATCCTGAGCTTACTCCAGGAACCGTATTCGAATTGATGGTGGACTGTCGTAATGTAGTGACTACATATTGCATTCTCACTGAAAACTCTTATGAGGTTGATAGGAGTGAGCCAAGAAGATTCACTGTTCATTGTCCTTATGATAGGTGTAGGTGGAGGTTGCATGCATCCATTATGCTAAAGAGCAAATTGATTCTGGTATTACAACTGAATCTTTTTATCAGATTATTTATCCATTCTATATTCAGATCATGTGTATTGTTTCTTTATTGTATTTGACATCATTTTTCATTTTGTTTCAGATAAAAAGCAACCCACACGGGCACACTTGCCCACCTGGAGGGGGAGGGGGAAAGGACAAATCTAAGCTTTACAAATGTTAGGTGGGTGGCAGATGCAATCTTGGATTGGGTGAGGGAAACACCAACAATTGGTCCAACAGCACTCCATGGGAAGCTATTTGAGACTACAAGATGAATATATCTTACATGAAGATTTTCTATGCTAAGGAAAGGGCTTTTGATAAGATTAATGGTCCGTGGAATGAGAGTTTTCAGTTGCTTTACACCTTCAAACCTGAAGTGGAGACGGCTAGTCCCGGGAGTGTTGTAGAGATTGACAAGCATACAATTAAGTACAAAAAAGGGAAGGCACTGGAGAAGGAGTGGTTCAGGAGGGCATTTGTTTGTTTCAAGGCTTGCTGGCAAGGATTTCTGAATGGTTGTAGGCCCTATTTGGTTGTTGATGCAACTGCTTTGATTGGAAGATGGAGAGGCCGGCTTGTAGCAGCTTCTGCAGTTGATGGACACAACTAGCTATTCCTAGTGCATTTGGTGTGTTGGAGGTAGAGTCCGAGGAGAGTTGGGTCTGGTTTTTGCAGCAGTTGCGCAACATTATAGGTACACCCTCAGGTTTAGTTATACACACATATGCTTGCAAGGGTTTAGAAACTGTAGTAGAAATTGTATTCCCTAGAGTGGAACATAGGTAATGTATGTGACACCTAGAATTTTAAAAAGACATGCAGAGGCAAACATTATGATGAGAACCTATGGCCAGCATCATACACATGCAGCTTGAGGAAGCATGAGCACCATTTGGGAGTGTTGTATGCTTACAATCCTTTGGTGAAGGAGTACATGGATGAACATCATGGAAAGTTGTGGTCAAGAAGTAAATTCAATGAAATCTGCAAAGTAGACTATGTGACCAATAACCTCGCAGTGTTTCAATGCAAAGTTCATGTCAATGAAAGGGCTTTTGTTTTGGCAAGCATTTGATAAGATCAGGCAGATGATCATGATAAGGATGTCTCTTGGTAAAAGAATAGTAGAAACACAATATGTTGGCCATCTTATGCTCCCATCTCTCATTAAGGCATTGCATGCCAAGGCAAGAGGATTAAGGATGAAATTCATTCGACTGTTGACATACGAGGCTGAGGTGACATGCACAGACAGTAAAAATAGGGAATGGAGATATCCAGTGAACCTTGCAACTAATGAATGTAGTTGTAGGCAATGGCAGATCCGCGGGAAGTTGATCGGTATTGCCCAGAATTATTCTCCGTTGCCAAATTTAGGGCTGCTTATGATGAAAATGTGCCTGCACTCTTGGGAAAAGACCAATGGAACATAGTAGACCCAGGGTTCAAACTCTGTTCTCCTGTACTGACTAGACCACTAGGAAGACCAAGGAAAAACAGGATAAGAGTTGGTGAAGAGGGCCGCGTAAAAAAAAGTAAGTGCAAAAGATGTGGTATCCTAGGGCATATTGCTAGGCGTTGTACCAATCCAGTTGATGCATCATCTGGAGCAGAGGAACAATGGGCAGCAGCAAATGCAGAGGAGAATGCAACAACAAAGGACAATGGAGCAAGTTTAGAGGAGAATGCAGCAGTAGAGGAGAATGCAGGAAGTTTAGAGGAGAATGCAGCAGCAAAGGAGAATAAAGCAACTGAAGTAGCAGCGCAGTACATGTGCAACATTTCCCTTTTTGCATTTGTTCTCTTTTTTATCGATGACTAAGCTCAATTTGACCAAGGTCTAGGTTAATTAGAGGCATGGGACTGAAAAGACCAAGAGAGGAAGAAACTTCATCGGTTGAACCATCATCTGATGTAGAATTTGAAACCATGGCTTATGAAGGTTCTGAAGCTATAAGAGAGGAGGAAGTTATTTTGTCTGAAGTCCCTTTAAGGATGAGTGAACCCACAGATGACCATCAACTGATCATCACTTGCTCGGTCAGTTAAACCTCAACAAAACCGCCACCACAAGAAGTGAAGATCAGAAGCAACAAGCCAAAGCTTTCAAAAGCACAAAATATCCCGGCCAGGGAAACCAGAAGCAAGACGGTGAACCCATCCCGGAACACAAGGAGCAAGGCAAAGATTTGAATTTGAACTTGAATGGAAGTCATAAACTTTGAACTTTAAGGATTTGTAATATGGGTGAAAACTTCCAAGGTGTAATAATTCTATTTGTAATTTGATGTAAAATTTGAGGTAGAATTCGAATTTTAGGCAAACTTTGAATTTGAACCAACACTTGAAGTCCATTCCCTTGTGGCATGAGTTGCAAAGTTTGTTGAACTATTATAAACGTTAGGTGATCAATTTGATCTCTTTTGCATGGTAAAACTTGTAGTCATGAGAATGTGCTCCAAATGAGCTCCCAAGCTAGGGTAAACAGCCCCATTTGTAATCAAGTTTTTTTTGGACCTACTCCAAATGAGCTGAATATTTTTTATTAATACCTATTCAATATATATAGTGTAGATTCAAAGAATCACTATTTATTGAATTAATCTTTCTATTTTTACATTTTTTTGAAACAAATATACTTTAATAGAAAACCATTAAAAACACGTTTAAAATATGAAAATGGAAAACTAAGTTCAGACTCTTCTTATTCACTTTGAAATCAAGCTTTGTTGATTATTTTTTATTTTCAAAAAAAATTCAAAACCCGAAGGGAACCCTACCTCCTCTCCTTGGTCTCTATGAAACGTTGTACGTGGTAGCCCATATGTGTGAAGGTTTTTTCATGAAAATGTCCATAGACAAAGTTTATGATTTTTAGTGGGTAACATGTCACACAAGACATTTTTTTATTTTTTTTAAATTAATGGTGCTCATTTGACCTCGATCGTGCTATCTAGATTTTTTTTCAATGTCCGTATACCAAGTTTAGTATTTTTCCTCGTTAGTGTGTCTTATAAAATGACGAACGACAAAGGTTTCATATTTTTTCGATTTTTTTTAAATTAGTTATGATCAATCAAAGCCTTGGAAACCCTGTTGACCAGCTCAAAACCCCTCTAAACCCCGCGGGGTTTCGCCTAACCCTAAATCTGAACGTGAGTCATCCGATCATACCCTAGCGCCAAGCGACAACCCTCGGATGTGGTCTTCTAGAAGGAATTCCGAGGGCAGGCTGCGTGCAGGCTCTGCGCCGTTGGATCACATGGACGGCTCTGCATCGTTGGATCGTCGGGCAATCCGTGAGAGGCGATCCGCGAGACTTGTTGGTTGTTCCTTCCCTTTCTTCTGCTAATTATTCAGCGGCGACGAGAGGAGGCACTCCTCTACTTCTTCTCTGGCGATGAGGGGAGCCACTCCTGCATCTTCTTCTCCGACGACTATGGGCGATATGTCGAGCTCCACTTAAGCCTCACGCCGCTCGTGGACCCAGTATGGTCCACTTCCCATGGAGCGATGTCCTGACTGCCCATGCAACGCAACACTGATATGGTTGACTTCAAAGGAGGTCAAGAATGGCAACTATGGGTGCGAGTTCGTGAAATGCAAGAGCAAGCCAGAGGGGCAGGTTAAATCTCATGATTTTTCTCTGATTTGTTTTTTGATTTGCTTTTAATTATTTTACGATCTGGGATTTAGGGTTCATGTTTTCATTTCGGATCGTGAAGAAATGCACATATTTTGAATGGCTGGATGACTATGTTAAGCAGATTCAATTCAATGGGGCCCCAACCCGGGAGCTCAATCTGCCGTCAGCGCCAATGAATTTGGTCTCTGAAAGTGCTGCTCTCATAGTTGGGGATGCAGATCTGAAGGGGGAATTAAAGAAGATGAACAAGAACTTGAAGTATCTGACTCAATTGAACAAGCAGGCGAATCTGATAGCTTTAGGATTTTATCCCTTTTATTTTTGTGTAGTTGCTCTAGGATTTGCTTACTTGCTGGTCATCACTCGTTAGAGATGTTATTAGTGTGGTGTCATGTGCTCTAGGATTTGGTTAAATTTGTGGGTCATGTGCTATACGATTTGCTTAAATTTGAGGATCATGTGCTCTATGATCTGTGTTGCTTAATTTGTGGATCATGTGCTCTATGCTGTGTGTTTCTCAATTTGTGCATCATGTCAGTTTTGTACACTTTTAGTTTCTTCTGTTTCGTCAGACAACACCAACCGCAGAAGAAAAAAAAAGTAGTTCTAGGGCCCAAATTGAAACCCTTGAAACTAAGCTTTGGTTGGGCCATCTCATTGCATTGAGTGTCGAAGGCCCACAAAGATAAAAGAGGCCTAGAAAATAGTGCACGCGTTGGCTGTGTTTTTTTCATTGATTATTGCCATGGTAAATCCAATTATTGCCATGCCAAACATAAATACTTCCTCCTTCTTAGTTTACAGGGCATGCACGTAGTTTTAGGTTAACAATTTAACTAGCTAAATATGTATTATATGTGATGAAAAATATATGTTTAGAAACTACATCCGCTAAAGTATCTTGTGATATATTTTTGGTGACATATTACACATATTTAATTAGTCAAGTCGATGACCTAGAACCACGTGCATGCCCTATAAACCGAGATGGAGGGAGTAGTGCATATGGTAAATCGATTTAATGTTGGACTTGCCCATGTCAAATTTATTTGTACATATCGTGGCAATTTCCTTCTGTATATAGCCTACGGCACAACACTTTCATTTTTGGGCCCCTTGATTTTTTGAGAGCATGTCAGACTTAATTATGTAGATCATGATATCCATCCGAAACCACGTCTAAAATAAAGTCCGGTGGCACCATTAGCCACCATATCCATCTAGAGACCATGTCTAGGGATCGGCTACGACACCATATCCATCTATAGAGCATGTCTACGGCTCGGCTACGGCACCATATCCATCCACTGATATCTCATGTAGCAAGCATACATCCATAACATAGAAAGTAGCAACCATAACATACTTCTTACATAAAACATAGGGTGCCCTAACCCATATCATAGGCCACAAACTACAAAAGTTAGCTTGTTTTTGTTCATACAATATACAGAATAGGCCACCAACAATTCAAAAAAATTAGCTGGTTTTCATTGAGGATGCCCTTTCATTGATTGATTTAGCAGAAGGGCTCGTGTACAGCACCATACCCATCTAGCGATATCTCACGTCAAATAAGATAGAAATAGCAAGCAAAACACATATAACCAATGACATATCAAATAGGATCAAATAAGGGTAGCAAGCATAACATAGTTCTTAGGGGATAACACGACAGAGATTAAAAGTTCATGGTACAACCAACAACATAATAAGATAGAAATATATAGGGTTTTGTACATCCGTGCCCCTGGTTTCTTAGCCATACTCATTCATCCCCACGCTCTTAACTTTTGCTCACTTTTCCCCACTCCCTTGCCTGAAACCCTCAGAATTGGTCACAAACGATGGATGCCGTCGGGTCAGTGCTTTGACCGTTAACTCTGACGAGTGGGGCCGCGCTGACTATGTTGCCCGTCGGACCTGATGAATGGAGTCGCGGCAGACGGTGCCGCTGTTAGCCCGTTGGGCCGTGGTTAGACTGTTGGGAGGTGCGTGTGCCGCAACGATAGAAGCCTCTTATGCATGCACACACGTAGCTAGCCTACCTGCATGTGCCGCTGCCCGCCACCATGATGCGCTGACTGGCCTTTTTTCATGCGAGCCGGCACGGACGCAGGGACGGTTGCTGCCGCTAGTTCGCAATATCTTGCACGCGTGTCTCTTCGATGTAGAGCTTTGTTTCACACTTTTCGATCCACTAGCATATATTCAACATGGCAATTAAAACCTGTTGGCAATTAAAGTGGCATATCGATCGGCACAGCTCGTTCGAACGTAGCAAATACAAAGCACGGCCGGTGCCACTCCCCTTCCCTTCCCTATTTAAACGACCACCCCTGGACCTATTCTCCACACATCGGTTTGCACCACCCCCTTCTCTTCTTCACCCAAACCCATGGCACTCTCAAAGTGAGGCGAGGATGCAGCACAACGACCCCTTCTTCGAGCTCCCATCGACTGTGCCGGAGAGACGGTATCCAGCCGGCGTCGTCGTGGAGAGGACGCTCCGCGTGTGGTTCTCACGCTATAAGGGTGCAAGGGGGTTTGCCAAGTGGTTCCTCCGTGCAGGCTCGCGGGTGATGTTCTGACTGGAGGAAGTGCGTCCAAACTCCAGGACTCCGTCGATAGGGCTCACCGTCACCTTCACCAATAGACTTGATGCATACTACCTCCTTGGCAAGGTGTTTTGGTGTGGATGCGAATTCATCGCATTCACAACCCACAACATCTTCACAAACTTTGACTGCATCTTCCCCACCCGTGGCGGTATGCACATCCTCTCCTACTACATCGGCCAGGACGACATGGAGAGGAGCAGCGGTGAAGAGGAGGGCAGTGAAGATGGTGGTGAAGGCCCGGTCTCATGAGCTTGTCTTGCCCTAGGGTATTAGGGCTTTTTATCTTTTATATATTTGGGTTTTTTACATCTATGCCCCTGGTTCCTTAGCCATACTCATTCATCCCCACGCCCTTAACTTTTGCTCACTTTTCCCCACTCCCTTGCCCGAAACCCTCAGAACTGGTCACAAACGGTGGATGCCGTCGGGTCAGTGCTTTGCCGTTAACTCTGACGATTGGGGCCGCGCTGACTGTGTCGCCCGTTGGACCTGATGAGTGGGTTCGCGGTGGATGGTGCCGCTGTTAGCCCATTGGGTCATGGTTAGACTGTTGGGCCATGCGCGCTGCAATGACAGAAGCCTGTTATGCATGCATGCACATAGCTAGCCTACTTGCATATGTCGCTACCCGCCGCCACGATACGCTGACCGGCCTTTTTGTCATGCGAGCCGGCACGGATGCAGGGATGGTTGCTGTCGGTGGTTCATAATATCTCGCACACGTGTCTCCTTGATGTAGAGTGTTGTTTCACACTTTTCGATCCACTCGCATCTATTCAACGTGGCAATTAAAACCTGTTGGCAATTAAAGTGGCATATCGATCGACGTGGCTCGTTTGAACATAGCAAATCCAAAGCGTGTCCGGTGCCACTCCCCTTCCCTTCCCTATTGAAACCACCACCCCTCTACCTATTCTCCACACATCAATTTGCGCTGCCCCCTTCTCTTCATCACCCTAACCCAGGGCACTCTCAAAGCGAGGTGAGGATGCAGTACAACGGCCCCACCTTCAAGCTCACTGACCATGCCGGAGAGACGGTATACGGTCGGTGGCGTCGTGGAGAGGACGCTCCGCATGTGGGTGTTCTCACGCTAGAGGGGTGCAAGGGGGTTTGCCGAGTGGTTCCTCCGTGCGGGCTTCGCCCACCTCCAGGCGGGCTCGCCAGTGATGTTCCGACTAGAGGAAGTGCTTCCAAACTCCAGGACTCCGCCGATAGGGCTCACCATCACCTTTACCAACAGATTTGATGCATACTACCTCCTCAGCAATGTGTTTTGGTGTGGATGTGAATTCATCGGATTCACAACCCACAACATCTACACAAACTTCAACTGCATCTTCCCCACCAGCGGCGGTATGCACAGCCTCCCCTACTACATTGGCCAGGACGGTATGGAGAGAAGTAGCGGTGAAGAGGAGGCGAAGTGAAGATGGTGGTGAAGGCCCGGTCTCGTGAGCTTGTCTTTCCCTAGGGTGTTAGGGCCTTTTATCTTTTATATACTTCTATCTTATTATGTCGTTGCTTGTACCGTGGACTTTTAATCTCTGTCGTGTTATCCCCTAAGAACTATGTTATGCTTGCTACGCTTATTTGATCCTATTTGATATGTCGTTGGTTATATGTGTTTTGCTTGCTATTTCTATCTTATTTGACGTGAGATTTCGCTAGACGGATATGGTGTTGTACATGAGCCTTTCTGCTAAATCAATCATTGAAAGGGTATCCTCAATGAAAACTAGCTAATTTTTTTGAATTGTTGGTGGCCCTATTTCGTATATTGTATGAACAAAAACAAGCTAACTTGTGTATAGTTTGTGGCCTATGATATGGGTTAGGGCACCCTATGTTTTATGTAAGAAGTATGCTATGGTTGCTACTTTCTATGTTATGGATGTATGATTGCTATGTGAGATATCGGTAGATGGATATGGTGCCGTAGCCGAGCCATAGACATGCTCTGTAGATGGATATGGTGTCGTAGCCGATCCCTAAAAATGCTCTCTAGATGGATATGATGGCTAATGGTGCCACCGGACTTTATTTTAGACGTGGTTTCGGATGGATATCATGATCTACATAATTAAGTCTGACATGCTCTCAAAAAATCAAGGGATCAGAAAATTCAAGTGGTGTGCTGTAGGCTATATACAGAAGGAAATTGCCACGATATGTACAAATAAATTTGACATGGGCAAGTCCAACAATAAATCGATTTACCATATGCACTACTCCCTCCGTCTCGGTTTATAGGGCATGTGCGTGGTTCTAGGTCATTGATTTGACTAATTAAATATGTGTAATATGTCACCAAAACTATATCACTAGATACTTAAGAGGATGTAGTTTCTAAACATATATTTTTCACCACATATAATACATATTTAGCTAGTTAAATTGTTAACCTAAAACTACGTGCATGTCCTATAAACTGAGAAGGAGGAAGTATTTATGTTCGGCATGGAAATAATTGGATTTACCATGGCAATATTCAAGGAAAAAAACAGAGCCAGCGTGTGCACTATTTTCTAGGCCTCTTTATCTTTGTGGGCCTTCGACCCTCAACACAATGAGACGGCCCAACCAGAGCTTAGTTTCAAGTGTTTCAATTTGGGCCCTAGAACTATGTTTTTTTTCTTCTACGGTCGATGTTGTCTGAGGAAACAGAAGAAACAAAAGGTGTACAAAACTGACATGATCCACAAATTAAGCAACACAGAGCATAGAGCACAAGATCCACAAATTAAGCAACACAGAGCATAGAGCACATGATCCACAAATTTAAGCAAATCGTATAGCACATGATCCACAAATTTAACCAAATACTAGAGCACATGACACCACACTAATAACATCTCTAACGAGTGATGACCAGCAAGTAAGCAAATCCTAGAGCAACTACACAAAAATAAAAGGGATAAAATCCTAAACCTATCAGATTCGCCTGCTTGTTCAATTGAATCATCTTCTTCAAGTTCTTGTTCATCTTCTTTAATTCCCCCTTCAGATCTACATCCCCAACTATTAGAGCAGCACTTTGAGAGACCAAATTCATTGTTGCTGACAGCAGATTGAGCTCCCGGGTTGGGGCTCCATTGAATTGAATCCGCTTAATGTAGTCATCCAACCATTCAAAATCTGTGCATTTCTTCACGATCTGAAACGAAAACATGAACCCTAAATCCCAGATCGAAAAAGAATTAAAAGCAAATAGAAAAAGAAATCAGAGAAAAATCATGAGATCTAACCTCCCCTCTGGCTTGCTCTCGATTTCACGAACTCGCGCCCATAGTTGCCATTCTTGACCTCCTTGAAAGTCAACCGTATCAGTGGCGCGCTGCATGGGCAGTCAGGACATCGCTCCATGGGAAGTGGACCATACTGGGTCCATGAGGGGCGGGAGGCTGAAGTGGAGCTCGACATATCGCCCATAGTCGTTGGAGAAGAAGAAGCAGAGGAGTGGCTCCTCTCGTCGCCGGAGAATAAGAAGCAGAGGAGTGGCTCCTCTCGTCGCCGCAGAATAAGCAGTAGAAGAAAGGGGAGGCACAACCAACAAGTCTCGCGGATCACCTCTCACGGATCGCCCAACGAACCAATGATGCGGAGCCATCCATGTGATCCAACGGCGCGGAGCCTGCATGCAGCCTGCCCTCGGAATTCCTTCTAGAAGACCATATTCGAGGGTTATCGCTTGGCGCTAGGGTATGATCGGACGGCTGCAGTTTGAAGCTAGGGTTAGGCAAAACCCGGCGGGGTTTAGAGGGGTTTTGAGCTGGTCAACAGGGTTTCCAAGGCTTTGACTGAGCATAAGTAATTTTAAAAAAATCGAAAAATGAAACCTTCGTCGTTCGTCGTTTTATAAGACACACTAACGAGGAAAAATACTAAACTTGGTATATGGACATTTACAAAAAAAAACTAGCTAGCACGATCGAGATCAAATGAGCATCATTAATTTTAAAAAATCAAAAAAATATAAAACCTGCGCACAATGTTGTCTTGTGTGACATGTTTACCCACTAAAAATCATAAAATTTGTCTATGGATATTTTCATAAAAAAAACCTTCAGCTATCATGTACAATGTTTCATAGAGACCAAGGAGAAGAGGTAGGGTTCCCTTCGGTTTTTGAAAATTTAAAAAAAATCAAAAAAATCAACAAAGCTTGATTTCAAAGTGAATAAGAAGGATCTGAACTTAGTTTTCCATTTTCATATTTTAAACGTGTTTTTAATGGTTTTCTATTAAAGTATATTTGTTTCAAAAAAATGTAAAAATAGAAAGATTAATTCAATAAATAGTGATTCTTCGAATCTACACTATATAGATTGTATAGGTGTTAATAAAAAATATTCGGCTCATTTGGAGTAGGTCCAAAAAAACTTGATTACAAATGGGGTTGTTTACCCTAGCTTGGGAGCTCATTTGGAGCACATTCTCATGAATACAAGTTTTACCATGCAAAAGAGATCGAATTGATCACCTAACCTTTATAATAGTTAAGCAAACTTTGCAACTCACGCCACAGGGGAATGGACTTCAACTGTTGGTTCAAATTCAAAGTTTGCCTACAACTCAAAGTTTGCATAAAATTCAAATTCTACCTCAAATTTCACATCAAATTACAAATAGAATTATTACACCTTAGAAGTTTTCACCCTTATTACAAATCCTTAAAGTTCAAAGCTTATGACTTCCATTCAAGTCCAAATTCAAATCTTTGCCTTCCTCCTTGTGTTCTGGGATGGGTTAACCTTTGCTTCTGGTTTCCCTGGCTGGGATATTTTGTGCTTTTGAGAGCTGTCTTGTTGCTTCTAATCTTCACTTCTGGTGGTGGCAGTTTTGTTGAGCTTTGACTGACCGAGCAAGTGATGACCAGTTGACGATCATCTGTGGGTTCACTCATTCTTAAAGGAACTTCATAAAAAATAACTTCCTACTCTCTTATAGCTTTAAAACCTTCATAAGCCATGGTTTGGCATCAGATGATGGTTCAACCGATGAAGTTTCTTCCTATCTTGGTGTGTTCTATCATGTGCCTCTAATTAACCTAGACCTGGGTCAAATTGAGCTTAGTCATCAATAAAAAAGAGAACAAATGCAAAAAAGGGAAATGTTGCACACGTACCTCGCTGCTACTTTAGTTGCTTCATTCTCCTCTGTTGCTGCATTCTCCTCTAAACTTGCTGCATTCTCCTCTAAACTTGCTCCATTCTCCTCTGCTGCTGCATTCTCCTCTGCATTTGCTGCTGCCCATTGTTCCTCTTCTCCAAATGATGCATCAAATGGATTGGTACAATGCCTAGCAATATGCCCTAGGATACCACATCTTTTGCACTTACGTTGTTTTTTTACGTGGCCCTCTTCACCAGCTCTTATCATGTTTTTCCTTGGTCTTCCTGGTGGTCTAGTCAGTACAGGAGAACAGAGTTTGAACCCTGGGTCTACTATGTTCCATTGGTCTTTTCCCAAGAGTGCAGGCACATTTTCAGCATAAGCAGCCCTAAATTTGGCAACAGAGAAATATTCTGAGCAATACTGATCAACCTCACCATCTTTGCCTCCAATAACAGTCATGAGATGTAGGGCATGTATGCACGGCTTCCCGCGGATCTGCCATTGCCTACAACTACATTCATTAGTTGCAAGGTTCACTAGATATCTCCATTCCCTATTTTTACTGTCTGTGTATATCACCTCAGCCTCGTATGTCAACGGGCGAATGCATTTCATCCTTAGTCCTCTTGCCTTGGCATGCAATGCCTTAATCAGAGATGGGAGCATAAGATGGCCAACATATTGTGTTTCTGCTATTCTTTTACGAAGAGCCATCTTTAACATGATCATCTGCCTGATCTTATCAAATGCTTGCCACAACAAAAGCCCTTTCACTGACTTGAACTTTGCATTGAAACACTCAGCGAGGTTATTGGTCACATAGTCTACTTTGTATATTTCATTGAATTTGCTTCTTGACCACAACTTTCCATGATGTTCATCCATGTACTCCTTCACCAAAGGATTGTGAGCATACAACACTCTCAAATGGTGCTCATGCTTCCTCAAGATGCATGTGTATGATGCTGGCCATAGGTTCTCATCATAAACTTTCCCTCTGAATGTCTTTTAAAATTCTACGCTAGGTGTCGCATACATTCCCTATGTTCCACTCCAGGGAATACAATTTCTACTACACTTTCTAAACCCTTGCAAGCATCTGTGTGTATAACTAAACCTGAGGGTGTACCTGTAATGTTGCGCAACTACTACAGAAACCAGACCCAACTCTCCTCGGACTCTATCTCCAACACACCAAATGCAATTGGGAATAGCCAGTTGTGTCCATCAACTGCAGAAGCTGCTACTAGCTGGCCTCTCTATCTTCCATTCAAAGCAGTTGCATCGACAGCCAAATAGGGCCTACAACCATTCGAAACCCCTACCAGCAAGCCTTGAAACAAACAAAAACCCTCTTGAAGCACTCCTTCTCTAGTGCCTTCCCTTGTATTTTGTACTTAACTGTATGCTTCTCAATCTCTACAACACTCCCTGGACTAGCCGTCTCCAATTCAGCTTTGAATGTGTAAAGCAACTGAAAACTCTCATTCCATGCACCATTAATCTATCAAGAGCCCTTTCCTTAGTATAGAAAATCTTCATGTAAGATATATTAATCTTGTACCTCTCAAATAGTTTCCCATGGAGTGCTGTTGGACCAATTGTTGGTGTTTCCCTCACCCAATCCAAGATTGCATCTGCCACCCACCTAACCTTTGCAAGCCTAGATTTGTCATTTCCCCCTCCCCCTCCAGGTGGGAAAGTGTGCCCGTGTGGGTTGCTTTTATCTGAAACAAAATGAAAAATGATGTTAAATACAATTAAGAAACAGTACACATGATCTGAATATAGAATGGATAAATAATCTGATAAAAAGATTCAGTTGTAATACCTGAATCAATTTGCTCTTTAGCATAGTGGATGCATGCAACCTCCACCTACACCTATCATAAGGGCGATGAACGGTGAATCTTCTTGGCTCACTCCTATCAACTTCATAGGAGTTTCAGTGAGAATGCAATATGTAGTCACTGCATTACGACAGTCCACCAACGATTTGAAAACGGTTCCTGGAGTAAGCTCAGGATTCTCCCTGTTCCACTCAATTATTGGCATGTCCTCACCATCATATTCTTGTAAAACTAAGGAGTGGATGTTCTCCTCCCTCTCTTCATCGTTAGTGTCATCAAATCTAGCATGGCTGCTAGGCTCCTCTGCATATTCATCTTTCACTGCCTGTTGACTAACTCTATCTACCAGTTTAGGGAATAAAATCTCATCCTCATCATCATGTTGAGGCACTTCCTCGTCAGGCTCTACATCTACTTCTACATCAGGTGCAGAAAGGAGAGGAGAAGTGGCAGAATTAGCGGCAGCCGACATGTTGTGGCTTTCAGAACCACTAGGTTTACTTGGTACGCTCGCTATTAGTAGAGACAGATGATGTCTGAACACCCTTCCCCTTTGGGATACGTTGTTTGAGTGCTTGAAGCACATCGATATGGATTTTACTGAAATGGTTGTCAGCATTCAAACTAAATAGCAATCCCAGATGCTCATCACAAGTTAATGGGACAAATCTTTGCTCGGTACTGTCGAAATATCTCAGTTCAACGGCATCGGCAGGGCTCCATGGATACTCACAGCAGAGTGCCTCACGGAAATCTATGAACGAAACGCTGGTTTCTACCACTTTAGGATAGAAAACCCCATAAATTAGACACGGTGTAGTTCCATGCAGCTCGCTCGTTTCCGTTCTAACCGCCAGCCGAAAAGCAAGTGCAGGATCAACCCTATTCGGTTGAAATAAGATAAGGGTGCAGTTAGGCCAAAAAATTCAGATAAATTGCACTGATTCACGCTAATGATGGTCAAATACAACCTAATTTACGGATCTCCTAATCAATTTGAGAGCAAAACGATGCTTACCCAGGTGGAATCCATGAATTATCCACCTCTGATTCGACCCAATCATCTCCACGGTCGATGGGCCGGACGGGGTGCTCCCCCGACATCGCTTCCTAATCCTAGATGGGGAGAGAGGGTAGATGCGGTGGAGGCGGCACGACTGCGGTGGAGGCGGCACAACGGCGACGGAGGGGGCGGCACGGAAGCGACTCGATCTGATTCAAGTTACAGTGAGGGGAACCTACAGTGAGTGTCAGTTTCGCGGACGTACTGGTTAGCACGTAACGGTAAAAATGTGTACTCGGCCCTACACGGCCCCACTGGTTAGCACGTAACGGTAAAAATGTGGACTCGGCCCTACACGGCCCCACTCGTCAGAGTTAACTGTCAAGCCATTGACCCGACGGCAACGTCCGCTGTGACCAGTTTTGAGGGTTTTAGGCAAGGGAGTGGGGAAAAGTGAGCAAAAGTTAAGATCGTGGGGATGCATGAGTAGAACTAAGGAACCATGGGCACAGAAATAAAAAAACCCATAAAGTAAATGGGATAGCACTAACACTAGCACCCACATAACATAAGCCATGATGGAAATGATCTCCTATTTTAACAGAGACAACAGGCATGCCAACAACAAGTCTATGTTTATCTTTTTCATCAGGTTTGGCAATTCTAGTAGCTTCATTAATGAAATAAATAACATGTACATCAATATTTTCTACCAAGATATCTTTAACCATAGCAACATTAGGTCCAACTTTAATTTGTTCAAAGGGTGTAGGTGTTCTTGTATAACTCTTGCGAACCACAGGTGAAGCTTTAGCATGTTCTTTTTATCCTAACATGAAAATGTGGTTTCTCAATATATGCAGTACGAATAACTGGATCAACATTATAAGTAGTGGTTTCTTCCCTACCTTCAATGGGTTCTACTACTTTTACTTCAATGGGAGGATGATATTTAAAACACTTCTCCTTAGGGAGATCAACATGTAGCAAATGATTCACAGAAAGAAGCTACTATCTCAGAGTCAAGTCCATATTTTATGCTAAATTCACGAAAAGCGTCGGTATCCATAAAAAGTTTTAACACAATCAAATTCAAGCTTTATAGCTGTCTCCTTACCTTCGTCGAACTCCCAATCTTCAGAGTTGCGTTTAATTCTTTCCAAGAGATCCCATTTGAATTCAATAGTCTTCTTCATAAAAGAGCGAGTACAAGAGGTATTGAGCATGGATTGATCATTACGAAAAAGCCGAGCATAAAAAATCTGAATAACGATTTCCCTTGAGAGCTCATTATTGGGGCATGAATATAACATTGACTTAATCCTCCCCCAAGCTTGAGCGATAGTTTCTCCTTCACGAGGCCAAAAATTATATATATAATTCTGATCACGATGAACCAGATGCATAGGATAAAACTTCTGATGAAATTCCAATTTCAATCGGTTGTAATTACAAGATCCAGTATCATCACATAGCCTATACCATGCCAATGTCTTTCCCTTCAAAGATAAAGGGAAGACCTTCCTCTTGAATTCATCTCCGGGTAAACTTGCAAGCTTAACTAATCCACAAACTTCATCCACAAAGATTAGATGCATATCAGAATGTAGTGTTCCATCTCCTGTTCAAGCTCTTTTTGCAAGACAAGCATGGACATTAATTGCAAGGCCTAGTAGTTTGTGTGCTCAACCCCTAAAGGCCATATATTACCCCAACGGGAGGTTAGAAGATACAGTCTTTACTGGCAACAATTCCTCTACTTGACAAGCAATAAACGATGGGTTGGAATTACTGAAAAAGGGATTGGTATGGAGAGTTGGCAATGGCATAAGAATTCGTATTTGGAGGGACAGATGGCTACAAAGACCTCATTCATATAAATTGTTCTCCCCGCAGGGAAGGTGCCGAATTAGATATGTATCGATTTTGTTGAATGAGAATGACTCATGGAATTATGCACTGTTGAGGAAACATTTTGCTATGGCCGGTGTGACTAAAATCTTAAAGTTGCCTGCATCATTGGATTCGGAGGATATATTGTTTTGGGGTCCACGTAAATGGGGACAATTCTCTGTTAAGAGTGCGTATGATTTCGCGTGTGAGGAAGCCCATAGAGGCGGCGCAGTTTCATCAAGCAGTAACGCATCTGGTGCACACTTCTGTTGGAACTATATTTGGTCATGCGATATACCTCCGACGGTCAGAAACTTTGGTTGGCATGTAGCAACAAACTCCTTGCCAACTTGGCAGAGGAAGAACAGAAATGGACTCAAGGCCGAGGGGGAGTGTCCTATTTGTTCAGGGAAATTGAAGATAATTTTCACCTTTCTTGGTATGCCAGGGAGTCGTCAGCTTTATGCAAAGATGGCCATAGTATGGAATCTGCCGGATATTCAGTCGATTATGAATACGGGAAAAGAATGGCTTCTTCATGTCTTGGAGCCTTTGGATCATTTGTCCAGATGTATGTTGTTGCTGACATTCTGGAGGATTTGGCATGTTCGTAATGAAGTAGTTCATAATAAGCCAGCTCCACCAAATGAGGTCTCAGCCCGGTTTCTTCAGAGCTATTTGGAATCGATAATGGGCATCAAAATGAATCCGGGGATGGTGTTGGGCAGTGGGAAACATGTGCTCCTTGTTGATCCAGTAGAAAGAACTTCTAATAGGCCATCTTCGGACCTTCTGAAGTGGTCTCCACCAACGCTTGGCTGGGTGAAATTAAATGTTGCAGGAATGTTTGGATCGGGTGGCGAAGCAGGTGCAGGCATGATCCTCGGGGATGAGGAGGGAAGCATCATATTTTCATCCTGTAGGAGGCTGTATTTCTGTCGCGAGGCCTTAGAAGCGACCTTATATGCTTGCAAGGAGGGCCTAGAGATTTCCATGCAAAGAAGTAATATGCCTATCCGAGTGGAGGTGAATTCAGCCAATGCAGCAATGTTGATCCAGAATGAGGAGGATGATAGATTAATTTATGCTTTCTTAGTTCGTGATGTTAAGAAGTTACTTAGTAGTAGTAATTCTTGTATTACTCCTGTCTCAACCTCCCAGAATAAGGCTAGTATCTCTTTGGCAAATTTTACTAGAGTTGGTGGTAGAACAATGACCTGGATTGCGTCAGGACCACCGAAGGTCCTTAATGCTGCAGTTGATTGTAAGGGCATGTACTCCCTCCGTCCGGAAATACTCGTCGGAGGAATGGATGTATCTAGATGTATTTTAGTTCTAGATACATTCATTTTTATGCATTTCTCCGACAAGTATTTCCGGACGGAGGGAGTACAATGGAGGTAACACCATGCTGCTGCCCCAGTATCCACGTAGGAATAAATATATGAAGCACCAGTTCCATTAACCAGTGTGGTCCCTTTTGTACTCTTTCTCTTTACCATCATCTTGTTCCTTTAAACCAATGGCTGCGCATGTCCTGGTGCTTTACTCCTTGCTTTTGCTTCTTCCCTCTCCCTTTCATTTTTTTGGCTGAAGCATCAGGCTCCCTGCAAGAGACCGCTAGCCTCTGCAAGCAGCACTCTTTTTCTCTCTCTCACCATGCATCCGACGTGGAACAGCGGGGCAGCACTCCAACGTGGAGCATTGGCCATGCCCTAAAGATACCATGATTGAGTAATACAAGTTTTATTCCTAAAAAAAGGATGTTGAGTGCTCGAACATCTCAATTTGGACGGATAGATGATTCCAAACACTGCAACTCTCAAACCAATGGACCGGACGGGCAATGGTCCATTAAAAAAGGTCTCCGATGTTATTGATGATTACACCAGTAGTTGGAAAACCCCTCAAAGAAAAAACAGTAGTTGGAAAACTGATATTATTCGCCAAAATTTCTTTGCGCCTTATGCAGGTGTCGTACTCAATATCCCGTTGAGTTCATCGGGAGGTGAGGATGCATGGGCGCCAGAAAAATCGGAAATTTCTTTGCGCATGATGCGGATGCCATTATCAATATCCCTTTGAGTTCATCAGGAGGCGAGGATTTCTTGGCATGGGCGACACCGCGACAGAAAAACCAAGAATCTATGCTATCAAATCTGCATATCGTTCACTTGTGAGTGTAGAGTACATCGCGGTATCCTTCCAGATTCTGTCAGCTTGAAATATCGCGATATTAGAGAGATTGGCCGCTGTGCCTGTGAAGTGTACCAGGCTATGGATCAAAATTTGATGCATGCATTGCTTCATTGCGCGCATGCGAAAGTTTCTGGTCAGCAGCTCATGATCGGCTCCAGTTAAAAGTTCCGAGGCTGCATCCAGAAACGCGGACAAAACATGGAGGCAGACAGGATGTGCAAGGCACACACCATCAGAACTAGCACGTTCCAAGTAACACAAGCGCTCTTAAAAACTCGTCCAGTGTTTGTGGGCGCGCGAGGGCGTGGAACATGCTCGCCAAATAATTGGCAGCATGCCCTCGCCCGCTCTTTATGTGGGTCCCGCTCCGTTTTTGGTTTTATACCATGCTCCCGTCCAGTGTTTGTTAGTAAAAGACATCGGTACGGCAGATTAATCGCATGGGTAGCTACGTGATGACCGAGCAGTTGTTTGAAATCATGGATGGATTTTTACATTGACGTGTTGTTTGGATGGATCAATCCCGTGTAAGCAGCTGCCCAACATAGTTTTGTTACTATACTGGTTTTTTCTTCTGTTCGGGTAGGGACTAATGGTCACAAAACCACTACTAATTATCTTGATTCTCTATACTCTTGAATGTTTATTTTTGGCTTATTATAGTTAATTGATTTCTATAGTACAGAAAAACTTATTTTTTAATGTGTCTCTTTCTTTGTTGGCTCGAGGTACAGCCAAACTAAAATCAAATCAAACACTAATCAATCCAGCTACTCCTACAAAGCATTTGGTAACTCAGCTAGTGGCAAACCAAATGAAGTCTCAGCAATTTTATCAAAATTTTGGCAAGTACATTGGCTACAATCCAAACAATGTTAACTTACCAAAATTTTGGTCATGCCCTCACACAGGTCATGCCAATTTTTTGGCTGGGCTAGCTGGGGCACAAACCAAACACACACTAAATCTAAAGATGGTGCACATGCAAGAAAATAAAATAAAATAGGCCTGCTATAGCACCATAAAAAAAATGCACGCTTGGCGTATTCTAGCAGACAACTCTATCACGGAGCATTCAGCAATACTTCCATACAAATACTCTTACAAGCTACTGCACGAGTTCCAAATCAGATTCTTTGCTTGGATAAAAGAAACAAGTGAAAACAAGTTATGTTTGTCATTACATGCGAGCATGAAGATTGAATAATTTAATAGTGATATTGTCGTGTGGTTTATATGTTTTGGCGTCATTTTATATCTATAATGTAAGCATATTGGCTTTTTGCAATTCGAATGCTTCACTTTAAGATTGATTCTTTGATTTGAAGACTTTCTTGAAATATAGCAGAGCCCGCTGTGCCTAGTGTGTTGTAGCAACATCATCTGCTATAAGAAAACACTTGGTTACTCAATACACTTCTTTATACTACACACTATTCAAATATTATGCGAGACATTAACTGGTAGGAAATAATTCCTATGGACCCGTTGAACTTGGTTGTAGCCTCAGGAACTGAATCAATTTAGAAAGTTTGGCAAGATATATCCATATCGGATGTGATAAATTCATAATGGAACTGAAATAGACTTCCACCACCGGGTTTCTAAGAAAAAAGAAAAGCGCCGAGGCACAACACACAGTCTACTCATTGGGCATCTTAGGTGCTATGGTGGCCTAATTACGCATGGCTCATGAGAGCATCCCTTACTCATACACTGATGATGATTTGATAAGGAATGCTCATTGAAGCATCATACATAATTGTGACAATGGAAGATTTAATTCAGCAATTGATACAGCAAAATAATTGTCATTACCATATGGAGGTTCCTCTTAAGACCAATTCCTTTTTGGAACAACTTTGCCACTTGATAAATAGCTTTTGGTTGCCCAGCATTTACTGCACGAAGAAAATAATTGCATGCTGTCATCACATCCCTCTTTACACCAATACCCTTTAGATATAGAACACCAAGGTTATAATAACCCCCATGCCACTACTAGAAAAACCGCTACTAATGGCGCACCTAGTATGGCCATTAATGGCGCATCT
>NC_041391.1:157476777-157488404 GCF_002162155.2 Triticum dicoccoides
AGGAGGTAGGAGGTAGGAGGGAGGAGGAGGTCGCCGGAGAGAAGGAGGAGGTCACCGGAGAGAAGTATGGTGGAGGAGAGAAGGGAAGATGAAATGAAGAGAGGAGGAGAGGACCAGCCATATATACGGCATACTAATGGCGCACTGCGGGCAGGTGCGCCATTAGTAATTTTTTTTATTTTTTTGATTTATTTTGAATTTTGAAGGCGGGAAGATACTAATGGCGCACCACGGGCAGGTGCGCCATTAGTAATTTTTTTTTTATTTTTTTGATTTATTTTGAATTTTGAAGGCGGGAAGATACTAATGGCGCACCATGGTCAGGTGCGCCATTAGTAATTTTTTATTTATTTTTTTGACTTATTTTGAATTTTGAAGGAGGGAAGATACTAATGGCCCCGTATCTTTTTTTCTGTTAGGTTTTTGAGGATTTTGAAAATGTTTAACGGGGTTCCCTCTCTAGATATCACTAGATGGATATGGTGATGTACATGACCTTCTGCTAAATCAATCAATGAAAGGGTATCCTCAATGAAAACCAGCTAATTTTTTTGAATTTTTGGTGGCCCTATTCCGTATATTGTATTTACAAAAACAAGCTAACTTTTGTATAGTTTGTGGCCTATGATATGGGTTAGGGCACTGTTGTATGTAAGAAGTATGCTATGGTTATGTTATAGATGTATGCTTGAAGTGAGATATCGGTAGATGGATATGGTGTCGGCGTCGTCGTGGAGAGGACGCTCCACGTGTGGATGTTCTCACATTGGAGGGGTGCAAGGGGGTTTCCCAAATGGTTCCTCCGTGCGGGCTTCGCCCACCTCCCGGCAGGCTCGCTGGTGATGTTCCGACTGGAGGAAGTGCGTCCAAACTCCAGGACTCCGCCGATAGGGCTCACCATCACCTTCACCAACAGATTTGATGCGTGCTACCTCCTCGGCAAGGTGTTTTGGTTTGGATGTGAATTCATCGCATTCACAACCCACAACATCTTCACAAACTTTGACTGCATCTTCCCCACCCGCGGCGGTATGCACAGCCTCCCCTAGTACATCGTCCAGGACGGTATGGAGAGGAGGAGCGGTGAAGAGGAGGCACAATGAAGATGGTGGTGAAGGCCTGGTCTCGTGAGCTTGTCTTGCCCTCGGGTGTTAGGGCTTTTTATCTTTTATATATTTCTATCTTATTATGTCGTTGGTTGTACCGTGAACTTTTAATCTATGTCGTGTTATCCCCTAAGAACTATGTTATGCTTGCTACGCTTATTTGATCCTATTTGATATGTCGTTGGTTATATGTGTTTTGCTTGCTATTTCTATCTTATTTGACGTGAGATTTCGCTAGACGGATATGGTGTTGTACATGAGCCTTTCTGCTAAATCAATCATTGAAAGGGTATCCTCAATGAAAACTAGCTAATTTTTTTGAATTGTTGGTGGCCCTATTTCGTATATTGTATGAACAAAAACAAGCTAACTTGTGTATAGTTTGTGGCCTATGATATGGGTTAGGGCACCCTATGTTTTATGTAAGAAGTATGCTATGGTTGCTACTTTCTATGTTATGGATGTATGATTGCTATGTGAGATATCGGTAGATGGATATGGTGCCGTAGCCGAGCCATAGATATGCTCTGTAGATGGATATGGTGTCGTAGCCGATCCCTAAAAATGCTCTCTAGATGGATATGATGGCTAATGGTGCCACCGGACTTTATTTTAGACGTGGTTTCGGATGGATATCATGATCTACATAATTAAGTCTGACATGCTCTCAAAAAATCAAGGGACCCGAAAATTCAAGTGGTGTGCTGTAGGCTATATATAGAAGGAAATTGCCACGATATGTACAAATAAATTTGATATGGGCAAGTCCAACAATAAATCGATTTACCATATGCACTACTCCCTCCGTCTCGGTTTATAGGGCATGTGCGTGGTTCTAGGTCATCGATTTGACTAATTAAATATGTGTAATATGTCACCAAAACTATATCACTAGATACTTAAGAGGATGTAGTTCCTAAACATATATTTTTCACCACATATAATACATATTTAGCTAGTTGAATTGTTAACCTAAAACTACGTGCATGTCCTATAAACTGAGAAGGAGGAAGTATTTATGTTCGGCATGGAAATAATTGGATTTACCATGGCAATATTCAAGGAAAAAAACAAAGCCAGCGTGTGCACTATTTTCTAGGCCTCTTTTATCTTTGTGGGCCTTCGACCCTCAACACAATGAGACGGCCCAACCAGAGCTTAGTTTCAAGTGTTTCAATTTGGGCCCTAGAACTATGTTTTTTTTCTTCTACGGTCGATGTTGTCTGACGAAACAGAAGAAACAAAAGGTGTACAAAACTGACATGATCCACAAATTAAGCAACACAGAGCATAGAGCACAAGATCCACAAATTAAGCAACACAGAGCATAGAGCACATGATCCACAAATTTAAGCAAATCGAATAGCACATGATCCACAAATTTAACCAAATACTAGAGCACATGACACCACACTAATAACATCTCTAACGAGTGATGACCAGCAAGTAAGCAAATCCTAGAGCAACTACACAAAAATAAAAGGGATAAAATCCTAAACCTATCAGATTCGCCTGCTTGTTCAATTGAATCATCTTCTTCAAGTTCTTGTTCATCTTCTTTAATTCCCCCTTCAGATCTGCATCCCCAACTATTAGAGCAGCACTTTGAGAGACCAAATTCATTGTTGCTGACAGCAGATTGAGCTCCCGGGTTGGGGCTCCATTGAATTGAATCCGCTTAATGTAGTCATCCAACCATTCAAAATGTGTGCATTTCTTCACGATCTGAAACGAAAACATGAACCCTAAATCCCAGATCGAAAAAGAATTAAAAGCAAATAGAAAAAGAAATCAGAGAAAAATCATGAGATCTAACCTCCCCTCTGGCTTGCTCTCCATTTCACGAACTCGCGCCCATAGTTGCCATTCTTGACCTCCTTGAAAGTCAACCGTATCAGTGGCGCGCTGCATGGGCAGTCAGGACATCGCTCCATGGGAAGTGGACCATACTGGGTCCATGAGGGGCGGGAGGCTGAAGTGGAGCTCGACATATCGCCCATAGTCGTTGGAGAAGAAGAAGCAGAGGAGTGGCTCCTCTCGTCGCCGGAGAATAAGAAGCAGAGGAGTGGCTCCTCTCGTCGCCGCAGAATAAGCAGTAGAAGAAAGGGGAGGCACAACCAACAAGTCTCGCGGATCACCTCTCACGGATCGCCCAACGATCCAATGATGCGGAGCCATCCATGTGATCCAACGGCGCGGAGCCTGCATGCAGCCTGCCCTCGGAATTCCTTCTAGAAGACCATATTCGAGGGTTATCGCTTGGCGCTAGGGTATGATCGGACGGCTGCAGTTTGAAGCTAGGGTTAGGCAAAACCCGGCGGGGTTTAGAGGGGTTTTGAGCTGGTCAACAGGGTTTCCAAGGCTTTGACTGAGCATAAGTAATTTTAAAAAAATCGAAAAATGAAACCTTCGTCGTTCGTCATTTTATAAGACACACTAACGAGGAAAAATATTAAACTTGGTATATGGACATTTACAAAAAAAAACTAGCTAGCACGATCGAGATCAAATGAGCATCATTAATTTTAAAAAATCAAAAAAATATAAAACCTGCGCACAATGTTGTCTTGTGTGACATGTTTACCCACTAAAAATCATAAACTTTGTCTATGGATATTTTCATAAAAAAAAACCTTCAGCTATCATGTACAATGTTTCATAGAGACCAAGGAGAAGAGGTAGGGTTCCCTTCGGTTTTTGAAAATTTAAAAAAAATCAAAAAAATCAACAAAGCTTGATTTCAAAGTGAATAAGAAGGATCTGAACTTAGTTTTCCATTTTCATATTTAAAGGTGTTTTTAATGGTTTTCTATTGAAGTATATTTGTTTCAAAAAAAATGTAAAAATAGAAAGATTAATTCAATAAATAGTGATTCTTCGAATCTACACTATATAGATTGTATAGGTGTTAATAAAAAATATTCGGCTCATTTGGAGTAGGTCCAAAAAAACTTGATTACAAATAGGGTTGTTTACCCTAGCTTGCGAGCTCATTTGGAGCACATTCTCATGAATACAAGTTTTACCATGCAAAAGAGATCGAATTGATCACCTAACCTTTATAATAGTTAAGCAAACTTTGCAACTCACGCCACAGGGGAATGGACTTCAACTGTTGGTTCAAATTCAAAGTTTGCCTACAATTCAAAGTTTGCATAAAATTCAAATTCTACCTCAAATTTCACATCAAATTACAAATAGAATTATTACACCTTAGAAGTTTTCACCCTTATTACAAATCCTTAAAGTTCAAAGCTTATGACTTCCATTCAAGTCCAAATTCAAATCTTTGCCTTCCTCCTTGTGTTCTGGGATGGGTTAACCTTTGCTTCTGGTTTCCCTGGCTGGGATATTTTGTGCTTTTGAGAGCTGTCTTGTTGCTTCTAATCTTCACTTCTGGTGGTGGCAGTTTTGTTGAGCTTTGACTGACCGAGCAAGTGATGACCAGTTGACGATCATCTGTGGGTTCACTCATTCTTAAAGGAACTTCATAAAAAATAACTTCCTACTCTCTTATAGCTTCAAAACGTTCATAAGCCATGGTTTGGCATCAGATGATGGTTCAACCGATGAAGTTTCTTCCTATCTTGGTGTGTTCTATCATGTGCCTCTAATTAACCTAGACCTGGGTCAAATTGAGCTTAGTCATCGATAAAAAAGAGAACAAATGCAAAAAAGGGAAATGTTGCACATGTACCTCGCTGCTACTTTAGTTGCTTCATTCTCCTCTGTTGCTGCATTCTCCTCTAAACTTGCTGCATTCCCCTCTAAACTTGCTCCATTCTCCTCTGCTGATGCATTCTCCTCTGCATTTGCTGCTGCCCATTGTTCCTCTTCTCCAAATGATGCATCAAATGGATTGGTACAATGCCTAGCAATATGCCCTAGGATACCACATCTTTTGCACTTACGTTGTTTTTTTACGTGGCCCTCTTCACCAGCTCTTATCATGTTTTTCCTTGGTCTTCCTGGTGGTCTAGTCAGTACAGGAGAACAGAGTTTGAACCCTGGGTCTACTATGTTCCATTGGTCTTTTCCCAAGAGTGCAGGCACATTTTCAGCATAAGCAGCCCTAAATTTGGCAACAGAGAAATATTCTGAGCAATACTGATCAACCTCACCATCTTTGCCTCCAATAACAGTCATGAGATGTAGGGCATGTATGCACGGCTTCCCGCAGATCTGCCATTGCCTACAACTACATTCATTAGTTGCAAGGTTCACTAGATATCTCCATTCCCTATTTTTACTGTCTGTGTATATCACCTCAGCCTCGTATGTCAACGGGCGAATGCATTTCATCCTTAGTCCTCTTGCCTTGGCATGCAATGCCTTAATCAGAGATGGGAGCATAAGATGGCCAACATATTGTGTTTCTGCTATTCTTTTACGAAGAGCCATCTTTAACATGATCATCTGCCTGATCTTATCAAATGCTTGCCACAACAAAAGCCCTTTCACTGACTTGAACTTTGCATTGAAACACTCAGCGAGGTTATTGGTCACATAGTCTACTTTGTATATTTCATTGAATTTGCTTCTTGACCACAACTTTCCATGATGTTCATCCATGTACTCCTTCACCAAAGGATTGTGAGCATACAACACTCTCAAATGGTGCTCATGCTTCCTCAAGATGCATGTGCATGATGCTGGCCATAGGTTCTCATCATAAACTTTCCCTCTGAATGTCTTTTAAAATTCTACGCTAGGTGTCGCATACATTCCCTATGTTCCACTCCAGGGAATACAATTTCTACTACACTTTCTAAACCCTTGCAAGCATCTGTGTGTATAACTAAACCTGAGGGTGTACCTGTAATGTTGCGCAACTACTGCAGAAACCAGACCCAACTCTCCTCGGACTCTATCTCCAACACACCAAATGCAATTGGGAATAGCCAGTTGTGTCCATCAACTGCAGAAGCTGCTACTAGCTGGCCTCTCCATCTTCCATTCAAAGCAGTTGCATCGACAGCCAAATAGGGCCTACAACCATTCAGAAACCTCTACCAGCAAGCCTTGAAACAAACAAAAACCCTCTTGAAGCACTCCTTCTCTAGTGCCTTCCCTTGTATTTTGTACTTAACTGTATGCTTCTCAATCTCTACAACACTCCCTGGACTAGCCGTCTCCAATTCAGCTTTGAATGTGTAAAGCAACTGAAAACTCTCATTCCATGGACCATTAATCTATCAAGAGCCCTTTCCTTAGCATAGAAAATCTTCATGTAAGATATATTAATCTTGTACCTCTCAAATAGTTTCCCATGGAGTGCTGTTGGACCAATTGTTGGTGTTTCCCTCACCCAATCCAAGATTGCATCTGCCACCCACCTAACCTTTGCAAGCTTAGATTTGTCATTTCCCCCTCCCCCTCCAGGTGGGAAAGTGTGCCCGTGTGGGTTGCTTTTATCTGAAACAAAATGAAAAATGATGTTAAATACAATTAAGAAACAGTACACATGATCTAAATATAGAATGGATAAATAATCTGATAAAAAGATTCAGTTGTAATACCTGAATCAATTTGCTCTTTAGCATAGTGGATGCATGCAACCTCCACCTACACCTATCATAAGGGCGATGAACGGTGAATCTTCTTGGCTCACTCCTATCAACTTCATAGGAGTTTCAGTGAGAATGCAATATGTAGTCACTGCATTACGACAGTCCACCATCGATTTGAAAACGGTTCCTGGAGTAAGCTCAGGATTCTCCCTGTTCCACTCAATTATTGGCATGTCCTCACCATCATATTCTTGTAAAACTAAGGAGTCGATGTTCTCCTCCCTCTCTTCATCGTCAGTGTCATCAAATCTAGCATGGCTGCTAGGCTCCTCTGCATATTCATCTTCCACTGCCTGTTGACTAACTCTATCTACCAGTTTAGGGAATAAAATCTCATCCTCATCATCATGTTGAGGCACTTCCTCGTCAGGCTCTACATCTACTTCTACATTAGGTGCAGAAAGGAGAGGAGAAGTGGCAGAATTAGCGGCAGCCGACATGTTGTGGCTTTTAGAACCACTAGGTTTACTTGGTATCGACCTACAAGGAGTGCGAGGACGCTCGCTATTAGTAGAGACAGATGATGTCTGAACACCCTTCCCCTTTGGGATACGTTGTTTTAGTGCTTGAAGCACATCGATATGGATTTTACCGAAATGGTTGTCAGCATTCAAACTAAATAGCAATCCCAGATGCTCATCACAAGTTAATGGGACAAATCTTTGCTCGGTACTGTCGAAATATCTCAGTTCAACGGCATCGGCAGGGCTCCATGGATACTCACAACAGAGTGCCTCACGGAAATCTATGAATTAAATGCTGGTTTCTACCACTTTAGGATAGAAAACCCCATAAATTAGACACGGTGTAGTTCCACGCAGCTCGCTAGTTTCCGTTCTAACCGCCAGCCGAAAAGCAAGTGCAGGATCAACCCTATTCGGTTGAAATAAGATAAGGGCGTAGTTAGGCCAAAAAATTCAGATAAATTGCACTGATTCATGCTAATGGTGGTCAAATACAGCCTAATTTACGGATCTCCTAATCAATTTGAGAGCAAAACGATGCTTACCCAGGTGGAATCCATGAATTATCCACCTCTGATTCGACCCAATCATCTCCACGGTCGATGGGCCGGACGGGGTGCTCCCCCGACATCGCTTCCTAATCCTAGATGGGGAGAGAGGGTAGATGCGGTGGAGGCGGCACGACTGCGGTGGAGGCTGCACGACGGCGACGGAGGGGGCGGCACGGAAGCGACTCGATCTAATTCAAGTTACAGTGAGGGGAACCTACAGTGAGTGTCAGTTTCGGCCATACTGGTTAGCACGTAACGGTAAAAATGTGGACTCGGCCCTACACGGCCCCACTGGTTAGCACGTAACGGTAAAAATGTGGACTCGGCCCTACACGGCCCCACTCGTCAGAGTTAACGGTCAAGCCATTGACCCGACGGCAACGTCCGTTGTGACCAGTTTTGAGGGTTTTAGGCAAGGGAGTGGGGAAAAGTGAGCAAAAGTTAAGATCGTGGGGATGCATGAGTAGAACTAAGGAACCATGGGCACAGAAATAAAAAAACCCATAAAGTAAATGGGATAGCACTAACACTAGCACCCACATAACATAAGCCATGATGGAAATGATCTCCTATTTTAACAGAGACAACAGGCATGCCAACAACAAGTCTATGTTTATCTTTTTCATCAGGTTTGGCAATTCTAGTAGCTTCATTAATGAAATAAATAACATGTACATCAATATTTTCTACCAAGATATCTTTAACCATAGCAACATTAGGTCCAACTTTAATTTGTTCAAAGGGTGTAGGTGTTCTTGTATAACTCTTGTGAACCACAGTTGAAGCTTTAGCATGTTCTTTTTATCCTAACATGAAAATGTGGTTTCTCAATATATGCAGTATGAATAACTGGATCAACATTATAAGTAGTGGTTTCTTCCCTACCTTCAATGGGTTCTACTACTTTTACTTCAATGGGAGGATGATATTTAAAACACTTCTCCTTAGGGAGATCAACATGTAGCAAATGATTCACAGAAAGAAGCTACTATCTCAGAGTCAAGTCCATATTTTATGCTAAATTCACGAAAAGCCTCGGTATCCATAAAAAGTTTTAACACAATCAAATTCAAGCTTTATAGTTGTCTCCTTACCTTCGTCGAACTCCCAATCTTCAGAGTTGCGTTTAATTCTTTCCAAGAGATCCCATTTGAATTCAATAGTCTTCTTCATAAAAGAGCGAGTACAAGAGGTATTGAGCATGGATTGATCATTACGAGAAAGCCGAGCATAAAAAATCTGAATAACGATTTCCCTTGAGAGCTCATTATTGGGGCATGAATATAACATTGACTTAATCCTCCCCCAAGCTTGAGCAATAGCTTCTCCTTCACGAGGCCAAAAATTATATATATAATTCTGATCACGATGAACCAGATGCATAGGATAAAACTTCTGATGAAATTCCAATTTCAATCGGTTGTAATTACAAGATCCAGTATCATCACATAGCCTATACCATGCCAATGTCTTTCCCTTCAAAGATAAAGGGAAGACCTTCCTCTTGAATTCATCTCCGGGTAAACTTGCAAGCTTAAATAATCCACAAACTTCATCCACAAAGATTAGATGCATATCAGAATGTAGTGTTCCATCTCCTGTTCAAGCTCTTTTTGCAAGACAAGCATGGAGATTAATTGCAAGGCCTAGTAGTTTGTGTGCTCAACCCCTAAAGGCCATATATTACCCCAACGGGAGGTTAGAAGATACAGTCTTTACTGGCAACAATTCCTCTACTTGACAAGCAATAAGCTATGGGTTGGAATTACTGAAAAAGGGATTGGTATGGGGAGTTGGCAATGGCATAAGAATTCGTATTTGGAGGGACAAATGGCTACAAAGACCTCATTCATATAAATTGTTCTCCCCGCAGGGAAGGTGCCGAATTAGATATGTATCGATTTTGTTGAATGAGAATGACTCATGGAATTATGCACTGTTGAGGAAACATTTTGCTATGGCCGGTGTGACTAAAATCTTAAAGTTGCCTGCATCATTGGATTCGGAGGATATATTGTTTTGGGGTCCACGTAAATGGGGACAATTCTCTGTTAAGAGTGCGTATGATTTCGCGTGTGAGGAAGCCCATAGAGGTGGCGCAGTTTCATCAAGCAGTAACCCATCTGGTGCACACTTCTGTTGGAACTATATTTGGTCATGCGATATACCTCCGACGGTCAGAAACTTTGGTTGGCATGTAGCAACAAACTCCTTGCCAACTTGGCAGAGGAAGAACAGAAATGGACTCAAGGCCGAGGGGGAGTGTCCTATTTGTTCAGGGAAATTGAAGATAATTTTCACCTTTCTTGGTATGCCAGGGAGTCGTCAGCTTTATGCAAAGATGGCCATAGTATGGAATCTGCCGGATATTCAGTCGATTATGAATACGGGAAAAGAATGGCTTCTTCATGTCTTGGAGCCTTTGGATCATTTGTCCAGATGTATGTTGTTGCTGACATTCTGGAGGATTTGGCATGTTCGTAATGAAGTAGTTCATAATAAGCCAGCTCCACCAAATGAGGTCTCAGCCCGGTTTCTTCAGAGCTATTTGGAATTGATAATGGGCATCAAAATGAATCCGGGGATGGTGTTGGGCAGTGGGAAACATGTGCTCCTTGTTGATCCAGTAGAAAGAACTTCTAATAGGCCATCTTCGGACCTTCTGAAGTGGTCTCCACCAACGCTTGGCTGGGTGAAATTAAATGTTGCAGGAATGTTTGGATCGGGTGGCGAAGCAGGTGCAGGCATGATCCTCGGGGATGAGGAGGGAAGCATCATATTTTCATCCTGTAGGAGGCTGTATTTCTGTCGCGAGGCCTTAGAAGCGACCTTATATGCTTGCAAGGAGGGCCTAGAGATTTCCATGCAAAGAAGTAATATGCCTATCCGAGTGGAGGTGAATTCAGCCAATGCAGCAATGTTGATCCAGAATGAGGAGGATGATAGATTAATTTATGCTTTCTTAGTTCGTGATGTTAAGAAGTTACTTAGTAGTAGTAATTCTTGTATTACTCCTGTCTCAACCTCCCAGAATAAGGCTAGTATCTCTTTGGCAAATTTTACTAGAGTTGGTGGTAGAACAATGACCTGGATTGCGTCAGGACCACCGAAGGTCCTTAATGCTGCAGTTGATTGTAAGGGCATGTACTCCCTCCGTCCGGAAATACTCGTCGGAGGAATGGATGTATCTAGATGTATTTTAGTTCTAGATACATTCATTTTTATGCATTTCTCCGACAAGTATTTCCGGACGGAGGGAGTACAATGGAGGTAACACCATGCTGCTGCCCCAGTATCCACGTAGGAATAAATATATGAAGCACCAGTTCCATTAACCAGTGTGGTCCCTTTTGTACTCTTTCTCTTTACCATCATCTTGTTCCTTTAAACCAATGGCTGCGCATGTCCTGGTGCTTTACTCCTTGCTTTTGCTTCTTCCCTCTCCCTTTCATTTTTTTGGCTGAAGCATCAGGCTCCCTGCAAGAGACCGCTAGCCTCTGCAAGCAGCACTCTTTTTCTCTCTCTCACCATGCATCCGACGTGGAACAGCGGGGCAGCACTCCAACGTGGAGCATTGGCCATGCCCTAAAGATACCATGATTGAGTAATACAAGTTTTATTCCTAAAAAAAGGATGTTGAGTGCTCGAACATCTCAATTTGGACGGATAGATGATTCCAAACACTGCAACTCTCAAACCAATGGACCGGACGGGCAATGGTCCATTAAAAAAGGTCTCCGATGTTATTGATGATTACACCAGTAGTTGGAAAACCCCTCAAAGAAAAAACAGTAGTTGGAAAACTGATATTATTCGCCAAAATTTCTTTGCGCCTTATGCAGGTGTCGTACTCAATATCCCGTTGAGTTCATCGGGAGGTGAGGATGCATGGGCGCCAGAAAAATCGGAAATTTCTTTGCGCATGATGCGGATGCC
>NC_041391.1:157489383-157492963 GCF_002162155.2 Triticum dicoccoides
CCAAATAAATAGCTGCTTAAACGGCAACAGAAATTACCATACAAGGAAACGAACTTGAAAACACCTACAAGTGAACTATACAGATACTTCCTATTTCTTGTATGCAACTAAGCCATACAAAGAGAAAATAATGTCTTACCATAAAACTGCCAGCATAGTTTTTCCTTATCCATAGACTAGTTAGTGCGAGCATGACAGGAAGCTTAGCTGCTGAATCCACCTCCACAGCCTGATCATAATATCTTTTTGCCAAGTGCAGATCAAGGGGAAGTCCATGACCGTGCTCGTGCATGTACCCAAGGTTAAACATGGCCTGGGCATTAGACTGTGATTGAGCATGCATATATGCCTCTGCTGCACGCTCATAGTCCCTCCCTACACCCTGTAACACAGGACAGATTCAATATGTGATTTCAGCAATGATACTATGAAAAGTCTCGAGAGAGCGCACAGCCCCCTAGTACCTCTGAAATGCAAAAGCAAATTTAGAAGCAAAACCAGACTCCACAACTATGTTGCAGGCGCATCCCGTTTTCAAATACATCTCATGTGTGAATTTATTTTAGAAGCCATATATTTTACTTAGTTATCCAAATAGTGGTTTTGGAGAAGTTGTCTCATCAAACATGACAGTTGGTCCCTCTCAAAAGACATTATGTACAAGTGCATAACTTCATAGAGACAGATGGCTTATATTGCGTGCAAACATATGGCTTGTATTGGTGCCACATAAACTCCATATTCTTTTCAAAATTCAGAACACAAACCTAAGGCACTTTATATTATTGTTTACCATGTTTTTAACAATCTGTAGTAATCATACTAAGAGAAAGAAACAAAAAATGAGGACCAGATCTCCAACATATAATATTAGCCTACAACATATGGTGCTTTATGTGAATTTGTTAAGTAATTTTAGCAGAAGCCTGCAATCATCTAGATAGGATCAAGAGGGTACTTGAGAAACGTGTTATACCAACTAACAGTAAGGACCATTTCACATACCCGGCCATAGTAGTAGGCATCGCCAATCAACAGAGCAGCATGCTCATTACCCTGCTCAGATGCTTGCCACCACAAAGCATGTGCACGGAGATGTCTTTCCATATCTGAACAGAAGCCAGATTCTCCCATGCAAATATGTTCATCGCCATATCTATCAAGAATCCAGGCGGCATTGCTTTGGGCAACCTCGTACCCAAGATCTGCCATTCTAGAATATAAGAGCAATGCCTTCCCTATGTCGCCTTTTAAATAAGATTCTAGAGCCCACCTAGACATCGAGCTCCAGGGGCCCCTCTCAGCAACAGACTTGTACAAAACTGTTGCCTGAAACAAGAAAGACTAATGATTCAGCCCTTTGATAATAATATTTCGAACAATTCATGTTTCCCTATTTGTATCATAACAGATTGATATCATTAAAACAAACCGAAAAAGTATGTTATAGCATTAATGCTTCTGTAAATCAGCCTTCTATCTTTCTCTACAGAAACAACAGCTTGATCTGCCTGAGCAGAGGGTTTTCTATTCAATCTTGTAACAGGAAATGTATACTTTAGCATTACATGCCACTTCTTTAATTAATACACTATAGTCCATTCAAGCAGACATAAAGATGACAAAGAGCACATACACTCTAGGGGTACGTTTGGTTTACCACCAACACCAGCCTTACCAAAAAATCGGCTCGCCAACGGGATTTGGCTGCCGTTTGGACAAGCACCAAAAAATTGGCTCGCGCAGCCCGCGTGGAAAGCCTGCGTGTTATTCTCGCCAATTTGTGGGCGCGCGAGGGCATGGAAAATGCTCGCCAAATAATTGGCAGCATGCCCTCGCCCGCTCTTTATGTGGGTCCCGCTCCGTTTTTGGTTTTATACCATGGTCCCGTCCAGTGTTTGGTAGTAAAAGACATCAGTACGGCAGATTAATCGCATGGGTAGCTACGTGATGACCGAGCAGTTGTTTGAAATCATGGATGGATTTTTACATTGACGTGTTGTTTGGATGGATCAATCCCGTGTAAGCAGCTGCCCAACATAGTTTTGTTACTATACTGGTTTTTTCTTCTGTGCGGGTAGGGACTAATGGTCACAAAACCACTACTAATTATCTTGATTCTCTATACTCTTGAATGTTTATTTTTGGCTTATTATAGTTAATTGATTTCTATAGTACAGAAAAACTTATTTTTTAATGTGTCTCTTTCTTTGTTGGCTCGAGATACAGCCAAATTAAAATCAAATCAAACACTAATCAATCCAGCTACTCCTACAAAGCATTTGGTAACTCAGCTAGTGGCAAACCAAATGAAGTCTCGGCAATTTTATCAAAATTTTGGCAAGTACATTGGCTACAATCCAAACAATGTTAACTTACCAAAATTTTGGTCATGCCCTCACACAGGTCATGCCAATTTTTTGGCTGGGCTAGCTGGGGCACAAACCAAACACACACTAAATCTAAAGATGGTGCACATGCAAGAAAATAAAATAAAATAGGCCTGCTATAGCACCATAAAAAAAATGCACGCTTGGCGTATTCTAGCAGACAACTCTATCACGGAGCATTCAGCAATACTTCCATACAAATACTCTTACAAGCTACTGCACGAGTTCCAAATCAGATTCTTTGCTTGGATAAAAGAAACAAGTGAAAACAAGTTATGTTTGTCATTACATGCGAGCATGAAGATTGAATAATTTAATAGTGATATTGTCGTGTGGTTTATATGTTTTGGCGTCATTTTATATCTATAATGTAAGCATATTGGATTTTTGCAATTCGAATGCTTCACTTTAAGATTGATTCTTTGATTTGAAGACTTTCTTGAAATATAGCAGAGCCCGCTGTGCCTAGTGTGTTGTAGCAACATCATCTGCTATAAGAAAACACTTGGTTACTCAATACACTTCTTTATACTACACACTATTCAAATATTATGCGAGACATTAACTGGTAGGAAATAATTCCTATGGACCCGTTGAACTTGGTTGTAGCCTCAGGAACTGAATCAATTTAGATAGTTTGGCAAGATATATCCATATCGGATGTGATAAATTCATAATGGAACTGAGATAGACTTCCACCACCGGGTTTCTAAGAAAAAAGAAAAGCGCCGAGGCACAACACACAGTCTACTCATTGGGCATCTTAGGTGCTATGGTGGCCTAATTACGCATGGCTCATGAGAGCATCCCTTACTCATACACTGATGATGATTTGATAAGGAATGCTCATTGAAGCATCATACATAATTGTGACAATGGAAGATTTAATTCAGCAATTGATACAGCAAAATAATTGTCATTACCATATGGAGGTTCCTCTTAAGACCAATTCCTTTTTGGAACAACTTTGCCACTTGATAAATAGCTTTTGGTTGCCCAGCATTTACTGCACGAAGAAAATAATTGCATGCTGTCATCACATCCCTCTTTACACCAATACCCTTTAGATATAGAACACCAAGGTTATAATAACCCCCATGCCACTACTAGAAAAACCGCTACTAATGGCGCACCTAGTATGGCCATTAATGGCGCATCTGTGGTGCGCCACTAACAGCACGCCATTAGTA
>NC_041391.1:157494164-157505232 GCF_002162155.2 Triticum dicoccoides
AGGGAGAAGAAACCATGAGGGGAGGGGAGGGGAGGGGAGGGGAGGAGGGAGGAGGTAGGAGGGAGGAGGAGGTCGCCGGAGAGGAGGAGGAGGTCACCGGAGAGGAGAAGTATGGTGGAGGAGAGAAGGGAAGATGAAATGAAGAGAGGAGGAGAGGACCAGCCATATATACGGCATACTAATGGCGCACCGCGGGTAGGTGCACCATTAGTAATTTTTTTTATTTTTTTTATTTATTTTGACTTTTGAAGGCGGGAAGATACTAATGGCGCACCACGGGCAGGTGCGCCATTAGTAATTTTTTTTTATTTTTTTGATTTATTTTGAATTTTGAAGGCGGGAAGATACTAATGGCGCACCATGGTCAGGTGCGCCATTAGTATTTTTTTTTGACTTATTTTGAATTTTGAAGGAGGGAAGATACTAATGGCGCACCATGGGCAGGTGCGCCATTAGTAAGTTTGAATTTTTTTGATTTTTTTTTGCCTCTCCAGATCTTAAAAGCCCCGTATCTTTTTTTCTGTTAGGTTTTAGAGGATTTTGAAAATGTTTAACGGGGTTCCCTCTCTAGATATCACTAGATGGATATGGTGATGTACATGACCTTCTGCTAAATCAATCAATGAAAGGGTATCCTCAATGAAAACCAGCTAATTTTTTTGAATTTTTGGTGGCCCTATTCCGTATATTGTATTTACAAAAACAAGCTAACTTTTGTATAGTTTGTGGCCTATGATATGGGTTAGGGCACTGTTGTATGTAAGAAGTATGCTATGGTTATGTTATAGATGTATGCTTGAAGTGAGATATCGGTAGATGGATATGGTGCCGGCGTCATCGTGGAGAGGACACTCCACGTGTGGATGTTCTCACATTGGAGGGGTGCAAGGGGGTTTCCCGAATGGTTCCTCCGTGCGGGCTTCGCCCACCTCCCGGCAGGCTCGCTGGTGATGTTCCGACTGGAGGAAGTGCGTCCAAACTCCAGGACTCCGCCGATAGGGCTCACCATCACCTTCACCAACAGATTTGATGCGTGCTACCTCCTCGGCAAGGTGTTTTGGTTTGGATGTGAATTCATCGCATTCACAACCCACAACATCTTCACAAACTTTGACTGCATCTTCCCCACCCGCGGCGGTATGCACAGCCTCCCCTACTACATCGTCCAGGGCGGTATGGAGAGGAGGAGCGGTGAAGAGGAGGCACAATGAAGATGGTGGTGAAGGCCTGGTCTCGTGAGCTTGTCTTGCCCTCGGGTGTTAGGGCTTTTTATCTTTTATATATTTCTATCTTATTATATTGTTGGTTGTACCTTGAACTTTTAATCTATGTCGTGTTATCCCCTAAGAACTATGTTATGCTTGCTACGCTTATTTGATCCTATTTGATATGTCGTTGGTTATATGTGTTTTGCTTGCTATTTCTATCTTATTTGACGTGAGATTTCGCTAGACGGATATGGTGTTGTACATGAGCCTTTCTGCTAAATCAATCATTGAAAGGGTATCCTCAATGAAAACTAGCTAATTTTTTTGAATTGTTGGTGGCCCTATTTCGTATATTGTATGAACAAAAACAAGCTAACTTGTGTATAGTTTGTGGCCTATGATATGGGTTAGGGCACCCTATGTTTTATGTAAGAAGTATGCTATGGTTGCTACTTTCTATGTTATGGATGTATGATTGCTATGTGAGATATCGGTAGATGGATATGGTGTCGTAGCCGAGCCATAGACATGCTCTGTAGATGGATATGCTGTCGTAGTCGATCCCTAAAAATGCTCTCTAGATGGATATGATGGCTAATGGTGCCACCGGACTTTATTTTAGACGTGGTTTCGGATGGATATCATGATCTACATAATTAAGTCTGACATGCTCTCAAAAAATCAAGGGACCCGAAAATTCAAGTGGTGTGCTGTAGGCTATATACAGAAGGAAATTGCCACGATATGTACAAATAAATTTGACATGGGCAAGTCCAACAATAAATCGATTTACCATATATACTACTCCCTCCGTCTCGGTTTATAGGGCATGTGTGTGGTTCTAGGTCATCGATTTGACTAATTAAATATGTGTAATATGTCACCAAAACTATATCACTAGATACTTAAGAGGATGTAGTTTCTAAACATATATTTTTCACCACATATAATACATATTTAGCTAGTTAAATTGTTAACCTAAAACTACGTGCATGTCCTATAAACTGAGAAGGAGGAAGTATTTATGTTCGGCATGGAAATAATTGGATTTACCATGGCAATATTCAAGGAAAAAAACAGAGCCAGCGTGTGCACTATTTTCTAGGCCTCTTTTATCCTTGTGGGCCTTCGACCCTCAACACAATGAGACGGCCCAACCAGAGCTTAGTTTCAAGTGTTTCAATTTGGGCCCTAGAACTATGTTTTTTTTCTTCTACGGTCGATGTTGTCTGACGAAACAGAAGAAACAAAAGGTGTACAAAACTGACATGATCCACAAATTAAGCAACACAGAGCATAGAGCACAAGATCCATAAATTAAGCAACACAGAGCATAGAGCACATGATCCACAAATTTAAGCAAATCGTATAGCACATGATCCACAAATTTAACCAAATACTAGAGCACATGACACCACACTAATAACATCTCTAACGAGTGATGACCAGCAAGTAAGCAAATCCTAGAGCAACTACACAAAAATAAAAGGGATAAAATCCTAAACCTATCAGATTCGCCTGCTTGTTCAATTGAATCATCTTCTTCAAGTTCTTGTTCATCTTCTTTAATTCCCCCTTCAGATCTGCATCCCCAACTATTAGAGAAGCACTTTGAGAGACCAAATTCATTGTTGCTGACAGCAGATTGAGCTCCCGGGTTGGGGCTCCATTGAATTGAATCCGCTTAATGTAGTCATCCAACCATTCAAAATGTGTGCATTTCTTCACGATCTGAAACGAAAACATGAACCCTAAATCCCAGATCGAAAAAGAATTAAAAGCAAATAGAAAAAGAAATCAGAGAAAAATCATGAGATCTAACCTCCCCTCTGGCTTGCTCTCGATTTCACGAACTCGCGCCCATAGTTGCCATTCTTGACCTCCTTGAAAGTCAACCGTATCAGTGGCGCGCTGCATGGGCAGTCAGGACATCGCTCCATGGGAAGTGGACCATACTGGGTCCATGAGGGGCGGAGGCTGAAGTGGAGCTCGACATATCGCCCATAGTCGTTGGAGAAGAAGAAGCAGAGGAGTGGCTCCTCTCGTCGCCGGAGAATAAGAAGCAGAGGAGTGGCTCCTCTCGTCGCCGCAGAATAAGCAGTAGAAGAAAGGGGAGGCACAACCAACAAGTCTCGCGGATCACCTCTCACGGACCGCCCAATGATCCAATGATGCGGAGCCATCCTTGTGATCCAACGGCGCGGAGCCTGCATGCAGCCTGCCCTCAGAATTCCTTCTAGAAGACCATATTCGAGGGTTATCGCTTGGCACTAGGGTATGATCGGACGGCTGCAGTTTGAAGCTAGGGTTAGGCAAAACCCGGCAGGGTTTAGAGGGGTTTTGAGCTGGTCAACATGGTTTCCAAGGCTTTGACTGAGCATAAGTAATTTTAAAAAAATCGAAAAATGAAACCTTCGTCGTTCGTCGTTTTATAAGACACACTAACGAGGAAAAATACTAGCTAGCACGATCGAGATCAAATGAGCATCATTAATTTTAAAAAATCAAAAAAAATATAAAACCTGCGCACAATGTTGTCTTGTGTGACATGTTTACCCACTAAAAATCATAAACTTTGTCTATGGATATTTTCATAAAAAAAACCTTCAGCTATCATGTACAATGTTTCATAGAGACCAAGGAGAAGAGGTAGGGTTCCCTTCGGTTTTTGAAAATTTAAAAAAAAAATCAAAAAAATCAACAAAGCTTGATTTCAAAGTGAATAAGAAGGATCTGAACTTAGTTTTCCATTTTCATATTTTAAACGTGTTTTTAATGGTTTTCTATTAAAGTATATTTGTTTCAAAAAAATGTAAAAATAGAAAGATTAATTCAATAAATAGTGATTCTTCGAATCTACACTATATAGATTGTATAGGTGTTAATAAAAAATATTCGGCTCATTTGGAGTAGGTCCCAAAAAACTTGATTACAAATGGGGTTGTTTACCCTAGCTTGGGAGCTCATTTGGAGCACATTCTCATGAATACAAGTTTTACCATGCAAAAAAGATCGAATTGATCACCTAACCTTTATAATAGTTAAGCAAACTTTGCAACTCACGCCACAGGGGAAGGGACTTCAACTGTTGGTTCAAATTCAAAGTTTGCCTACAATTCAAAGTTTGCATAAAATTCAAATTCTACCTCAAATTTCACATCAAATTACAAATAGAATTATTACACCTTAGAAGTTTTCACCCTTATTACAAATCCTTAAAGTTCAAAGCTTATGACTTCCATTCAAGTCCAAATTCAAATATTTGCCTTCCTCCTTGTGTTCTGGGATGGGTTAACCTTTGCTTCTGGTTTCCCTGGCTGGGATATTTTGTGCTTTTGAGAGCTGTCTTGTTGCTTCTAATCTTCACTTCTGGTGGTGGCAGTTTTGTTAAGCTTTGACTGACCGAGCAAGTGATGACCAGTTGACGATCATCTGTGGGTTCACTCATTCTTAAAGGAACTTCATAAAAAATAACTTCCTACTCTCTTATAGCTTCAAAACCTTCATAAGCCATGGTTTGGCATCAGATGATGGTTCAACCGATGAAGTTTCTTCCTATCTTGGTGTGTTCTATCATGTGCCTCTAATTAACCTAGACCTGGGTCAAATTGAGCTTAGTCATCGATAAAAAAGAGAACAAATGCAAAAAAGGGAAATGTTGCACACGTACCTCGCTGCTACTTTAGTTGCTTCATTCTCCTCTGTTGCTACATTCTCCTCTAAACTTGCTGCATTCTCCTCTAAACTTGCTCCATTCTCCTCTGCTGCTGCATTCTCCTCTGCATTTGCTGCTGCCCATTGTTCCTCTTCTCCAAATGATGCATCAAATGGATTGGTACAATGCCTAGCAATATGCCCTAGGATACCACATCTTTTGCACTTACGTTGTTTTTTTACGTGGCCCTCTTCACCAGCTCTTATCATGTTTTTCCTTGGTCTTCCTGGTGGTCTAGTCAGTACAGGAGAACAGAGTTTGAACCCTGGGTCTACTATGTTCCATTGGTCTTTTCCCAAGAGTGTAGGCACATTTTCAGCATAAGCAGCCCTAAATTTGGCAACAGAGAAATATTCTGAGCAATACTGATCAACCTCACCATCTTTGCCTCCAATAACAGTCATGAGATGTAGGGCATGTATGCACGGCTTCCCGCGGATCTGCCATTGCCTACAACTACATTCATTAGTTGCAAGGTTCACTAGATATCTCCATTCCCTATTTTTACTGTCTGTGTATATCACCTCAGCCTCGTATGTCAACGGGCGAATGCATTTCATCCTTAGTCCTCTTGCCTTGGCATGCAATGCCTTAATCAGAGATGGGAGCATAAGATGGCCAACATATTGTGTTTCTGCTATTCTTTTACGAAGAGCCATCTTTAACATGATCATCTGCCTGATCTTATCAAATGCTTTCCACAACAAAAGCCCTTTCACTGACTTGAACTTTGCATTGAAACACTCAGCGAGGTTATTGGTCACATAGTCTACTTTGTATATTTCATTGAATTTGCTTCTTGACCACAACTTTCCATGATGTTAATCCATGTACTCCTTCACCAAAGGATTGTGAGCATACAACACTCTCAAATGGTGCTCATGCTTCCTCAAGCTGCATGTGTATGATGCTGGCCATAGGTTCTCATCATAAACTTTCCATCTGAATGTCTTTTAAAATTCTACGCTAGGTGTCGCATACATTCCCTATGTTCCACTCCAGGGAATACAATTTCTACTACACTTTCTAAACCCTTGCAAGCATCTGTGTGTATAACTAAACCTGAGGGTGTACCTGTAATGTTGCACAACTACTGCAGAAACCAGACCCAACTCTCCTCGGACTCTATCTCCAACACACCAAATGCAATTGGGAATAGCCAGTTGTGTCCATCAACTGCAGAAGCTGCTACTAGCTGGCCTCTCCATCTTCCATTCAAAGCAGTTGCATCGACAGCCAAATAGGGCCTACAACCATTCAGAAACCCCTACCAGCAAGCCTTGAAACACACAAAAACCCTCTTGAAGCACTCCTTCTCTAGTGCCTTCCCTTGTATTTTGTACTTAACTGTATGCTTCTCAATCTCTACAACACTCCCTGGACTAGCCGTCTCCAATTCAGCTTTGAATGTGTAAAGCAACTGAAAACTCTCATTCCATGGACCATTAATCTATCAAGAGCCCTTTCCTTAGCATAGAAAATCTTCATGTAAGATATATTAATCTTGTACCTCTCAAATAGTTTCCCATGGAGTGATGTTGGACCAATTGTTGGTGTTTCCCTCACCCAATCCAAGATTGCATCTGCCACCCACCTAACCTTTGCAAGCTTAGATTTTTCATTTCCCCCTCCCCCTCCAGGTGGGAAAGTGTGCCCATGTGGGTTGCTTTTATCTGAAACAAAATGAAAAATGATGTTAAATACAATTAAGAAACAGTACACATGATCTGAATATAGAATGGATAAATAATCTGATAAAAAGATTCAGTTGTAATACCTGAATCAATTTGCTCTTTAGCATAGTGGATGCATGCAACCTCCACCTACACCTATCATAAGGGCGATGAACGGTGAATCTTCTTGTCTCACTCCTATCAACTTCATAGGAGTTTCAGTGAGAATGCAATATGTAGTCACTGCATTACGACAGTCCACCATCGATTTGAAAACGGTTCCTGGAGTAAGCTTAGGATTCTCCCTGTTCCACTCAATTATTGGCATGTCCTCACCATCATATTCTTGTAAAACTAAGGAGTCTATGTTCTCCTCCCTCTCTTCATCATCAGTGTCATCAAATCTAGCATGGATGCTAGGCTCCTCTGCATATTCATCTTCCACTGCCTGTTGACTAACTCTATCTACCAGTTTAGGGAATAAAATCTCATCCTCATCATCATGTTGAGGCACTTCCTCGTTAGGCTCTACATCTACTTCTACATCAGGTGCAGAAAGGAGAGGAGAAGTGGCAGAATTAGCGGCAGCCGACATGTTGTGGCTTTCAGAACCACTAGGTTTACTTGGTATCGACCTACAAGGAGTGCGAGGACGCTCGCTATTAGTAGAGACAGATGATGTCTGAACACCCTTCCCCTTTGGGATACGTTGTTTGAGTGCTTGAAGCACATCGATATGGATTTTACCGAAATGGTTGTCAGCATTCAAACTAAATAGCAATCCCAGATGCTCATCACAAGTTAATGGGACAAATCTTTGCTCGGTACTGTCGAAATATCTCAGTTCAACGGCATCGGCAGGGCTCCATGGATACTCACAACAGAGTGCCTCACGGAAATCTATGAACGAAACGCTGGTTTCTACCACTTTAGGATAGAAAACCCCATAAATTAGACACGGTGTAGTTCCACGCAGCTCGCTAGTTTCCGTTCTAACCGCCAGCCGAAAAGCAAGTGCAGGATCAACCCTATTCGGTTGAAATAAGATAAGGGCGCGGTTAGGCCAAAAAATTCAGATAAATTGCACTGATTCACGCTAATGGTGGTCAAATACAGCCTAATTTACGAATCTCCTAATCAATTTGAGAGCAAAACGATGCTTACCCAGGTGGAATCCATGAATTATCCACCTCTGATTCGACCCAATCATCTCCACGGTCAATGGGCCGGACGGGGTGCTCCCCCGACATCGCTTCCTAATCCTAGATGGGGAGAGAGGGTAGATGCGGTGGAGGCGGCACGACTGCGGTGGAGGCGGCACGACGGCGACGGAGGGGGCGGCACGGAAGCGACTCGATCTGATTCAAGTTACAGTGAGGGGAACCTACAGTGAGTGTCAGTTTCGCGGCCGTACTGGTTAGCACGTAACGGTAAAAATGTGGACTCGGCCCTACACGGCCCCACTGGTTAGCACGTAACGGTAAAAATGTGGACTCGGCCCTACACGGCCCCACTCGTCAGAGTTAACGGTCAAGCCATTGACCCGACGGCAACGTCCGCTGTGACCAGTTTTGAGGGTTTTAGGCAAGGGAGTGGGGAAAAGTGAGCAAAAGTTAAGATCGTGGGGATGCATGAGTAGAACTAAGGAACCATGGGCACAGAAATAAAAAAACCCATAAAGTAAATGGGATAGCACTAACACTAGCACCCACATAACATAAGCCATGATGGAAATGATCTCCTATTTTAACAGAGACAACAGGCATGCCAACAACAAGTCTATGTTTATCTTTTTCATCAGGTTTGGCAATTCTAGTAGCTTCATTAATGAAATAAATAACATGTACATCAATATTTTCTACCAAGATATCTTTAACCATAGCAACATTAGGTCCAACTTTAATTTGTTCAAAGGGTGTAGGTGTTCTTGTATAACTCTTGCGAACCATAGTTGAAGCTTTAGCATGTTCTTTTTATCCTAACATGAAAATGTGGTTTCTCAATATATGCAGTACGAATAACTGGATCAACATTATAAGTAGTGGTTTCTTCCCTACCTTCAATGGGTTCTACTACTTTTACTTCAATGGGAGGATGATATTTAAAACACTTCTCCTTAGGGAGATCAACATGTAGCAAATGATTCACAGAAAGAAGCTACTATCTCAGAGTCAAGTCCATATTTTATGCTAAATTCATGAAAAGCGTCGGTATCCATAAAAAGTTTTAACACAATCAAATTCAAGCTTTATAGCTATCTCCTTACCTTCGTCGAACTCCCAATCTTCAGAGTTGCGTTTAATTCTTTCCAAGAGATCCCATTTGAATTCAATAGTCTTCTTCATAAAAGAGCGAGTACAAGAGGTATTGAGCATGGATTGATCATTACGAGAAAGCCGAGCATAAAAAATCTGAATAACGATTTCCCTTGAGAGCTCATTATTGGGGCATGAATATAACATTGACTTAATCCTCCCCCAAGCTTGAGCGATAGTTTCTCCTTCACGAGGCCAAAAATTATATATATAATTCTGATCACGATGAACCAGATGCATAGGATAAAACTTCTGATGAAATTCCAATTTCAGTCGGTTGTAATTACAAGATCCAGTATCATCACATAGCCTATACCATGCCAATGTCTTTCCCTTCAAAGATAAAGGGAAGACCTTCCTCTTGAATTCATCTCCGAGTAAACTTGCAAGCTTAAATAATCCACAAACTTCATCCACAAAGATTAGATGCATATCAGAATGTAGTGTTCCATCTCCTGTTCAAGCTCTTTTTGCAAGACAAGCATGGAGATTAATTGCAAGGCCTAGTAGTTTGTGTGCTCAACCCCTAAAGGCCATATATTACCCCAACGGGAGATTAGAAGATACAGTCTTTACTGGCAACAATTCCTCTACTTGACAAGCAATAAGCTATGGGTTGGAATTACTGAAAAAGGGATTGGTATGGAGAGTTGGCAATGGCATAAGAATTCGTATTTGGAGGGACAGATGGCTACAAAGACCTCATTCATATAAATTGTTCTCCCCGCAGGGAAGGTGCCGAATTAGATATGTATCGATTTTGTTGAATGAGAATGACTCATGGAATTATGCACTGTTGAGGAAACATTTTTCTATGGCCGGTGTGACTAAAATCTTAAAGTTGCCTGCATCATTGGATTCGGAGGATATATTGTTTTGGGGTCCACGTAAATGGGGACAATTCTCTGTTAAGAGTGCGTATGATTTCGCGTGTGAGGAAGCCCATAGAGGTGGCGCAGTTTCATCAAGCAGTAACCCATCTGGTGCACACTTCTGTTGGAACTATATTTGGTCATGCGATATACCTCCGACGGTTAGAAACTTTGGTTGGCATGTAGCAACAAACTCCTTGCCAACTTGGCAGAGGAAGAACAGAAATGGACTCAAGGCCGAGGGGGAGTGTCCTATTTGTTCAGGGAAATTGAAGATAATTTTCACCTTTCTTGGTATGCCAGGGAGTCGTCAGCTTTATGCAAAGATGGCCATAGTATGGAATCTGCCGGATATTCAGTCCATTATGAATACGGGAAAAGAATGGCTTCTTCATGTCTTGGAGCCTTTGGATCATTTGTCCAGATGTATGTTGTTGCTGACATTCTGGAGGATTTGGCATGTTCGTAATGAAGTAGTTCATAATAAGCCAGCTCCACCAAATGAGGTCTCAGCCCGGTTTCTTCAGAGCTATTTGGAATCGATAATGGGCATCAAAATGAATCCGGGGATGGTGTTGGGCAGTGGGAAACATGTGCTCCTTGTTGATCCAGTAGAAAGAACTTCTAATAGGCCATCTTCGGACCTTCTGAAGTGGTCTCCACCAACGCTTGGCTGGGTGAAATTAAATGTTGCAGGAATGTTTGGATCGGGTGGCGAAGCAGGTGCAGGCATGATCCTCGGGGATGAGGAGGGAAGCATCATATTTTCATCCTGTAGGAGGCTGTATTTCTGTCGCGAGGCCTTAGAAGCGACCTTATATGCTTGCAAGGAGGGCCTAGAGATTTCCATGCAAAGAAGTAATATGCCTATCCGAGTGGAGGTGAATTCAGCCAATGCAGCAATGTTGATCCAGAATGAGGAGGATGATAGATTAATTTATGCTTTCTTAGTTCGTGATGTTAAGAAGTTACTTAGTAGTAGTAATTCTTGTATTACTCCTGTCTCAACCTCCCAGAATAAGGCTAGTATCTCTTTGGCAAATTTTACTAGAGTTGGTGGTAGAACAATGACCTGGATTGCGTCAGGACCACCGAAGGTCCTTAATGCTGCAGTTGATTGTAAGGGCATGTACTCCCTCCGTCCGGAAATACTCGTCGGAGGAATGGATGTATCTAGATGTATTTTAGTTCTAGATACATTCATTTTTATGCATTTCTCCGACAAGTATTTCCGGACGGAGGGAGTACAATGGAGGTAACACCATGCTGCTGCCCCAGTATCCAC
>NC_041391.1:157508761-157511081 GCF_002162155.2 Triticum dicoccoides
TGATCTGCCTGAGCAGAGGGTTTTCTATTCAATCTTGTAACAGGAAATGTATACTTTAGCATTACATGCCACTTCTTTAATTAATACACTATAGTCCATTCAAGCAGACATAAAGATGACAAAGAGCACATACACTCTAGGGGTACGTTTGGTTTACCACCAACACCAGCCTTACCAAAAAATCGGCTCGCCAACGGGATTTGGCTGCCGTTTGGACAAGCACCAAAAAATTGGCTCGCGCAGCCCGCGTGGAAAGCCTGCGTGTTATTCTCGCCAATTTGTGGGCGCGCGAGGGCGTGGAAAATGCTCGCCAAATAATTGGCAGCATGCCCTCGCCCGCTCTTTATGTGGGTCCCGCTCCGTTTTTGGTTTTATACCATGCTCCCGTCGAGTGTTTGTTAGTAAAAGACATCGGTACGGCAGATTAATCGCATGGGTAGCTACGTGATGACCGAGCAGTTGTTTGAAATCATGGATGGATTTTTACATTGACGTGTTGTTTGGATGGATCAATCCCGTGTAAGCAGCTGCCCAACATAGTTTTGTTACTATACTGGTTTTTCCTTCTGTGCGGGTAGGGACTAATGGTCACAAAACCACTACTAATTATCTTGATTCTCTATACTCTTGAATGTTTATTTTTGGCTTATTATAGTTAATTGATTTCTATAGTACAGAAAAACTTATTTTTTAATGTGTCTCTTTCTTTGTTGGCTCGAGGTACAGCCAAATTAAAATCAAATCAAACACTAATCAATCCAGCTACTCCTACAAAGCATTTGGTAACTCAGCTAGTGGCAAACCAAATGAAGTCTCAGCAATTTTATCAAAATTTTGGCAAGTACATTGGCTACAATCCAAACAATGTTAACTTACCAAAATTTTGGTCATGCCCTCACACAGGTCATGCCAATTTTTTGGCTGGGCTAGCTGGGGCACAAACCAAACACACACTAAATCTAAAGATGGTGCACATGCAAGAAAATAAAATAAAATAGGCCTGCTATAGCACCATAAAAAAAATGCACGCTTGGCGTATTCTAGCAGACAACTCTATCACGGAGCATTCAGCAATACTTCCATACAAATACTCTTACAAGCTACTGCACGAGTTCCAAATCAGATTCTTTGCTTGGATAAAAGAAACAAGTGAAAACAAGTTATGTTTGTCATTACATGCGAGCATGAAGATTGAATAATTTAATAGTGATATTGTCGTGTGGTTTATATGTTTTAGCGTCATTTTATATCTATAATGTAAGCATATTGGCCTTTTGCAATTCGAATGCTTCACTTTAAGATTGATTCTTTGATTTGAAGACTTTCTTGAAATATAGCAGAGCCCGCTGTGCCTAGTGTGTTGTAGCAACATCATCTGCTATAAGAAAACACTTGGTTACTCAATACACTTCTTTATACTACACACTATTCAAATATTATGCGAGACATTAACTGGTAGGAAATAATTCCTATGGACCCGTTGAACTTGGTTGTAGCCTCAGGAACTGAATCAATTTAGAAAGTTTGGCAAGATATATCCATATCAGATGTGATAAATTCATAATGGAACTGAGATAGACTTCCACCACCGGGTTTCTAAGAAAAAAGAAAAGCGCCGAGGCACAACACACAGTCTACTCATTGGGCATCTTAGGTGCTATGGTGGCCTAATTACGCATGGCTCATGAGAGCATCCCTTACTCATACACTGATGATGATTTGATAAGGAATGCTCATTGAAGCATCATACATAATTGTGACAATGGAAGATTTAATTCAGCAATTGATACAGCAAAATAATTGTCATTACCGTATGGAGGTTCCTCTTAAGACCAATTCCTTTTTGGAACAACTTTTCCACTTGATAAATAGCTTTTGGTTGCCCAGCATTTACTGCACGAAGAAAATAATTGCATGCTGTCATCACATCCCTCTTTACACCAATACCCTTTAGATATAGAACACCAAGGTTATAATAACCCCCATGCCACTACTAGAAAAACCGCTACTAATGACGCACCTAGTATGGCCATTAATGGCGCATCTGTGGTGCGCCACTAACAGCACGCCATTAGTAATTTTTACTAATGGCGCATCAGTGGTGCGCCATTAGTATCTGGTATACTAATGGCGCACCACTGGTGCCCCATTAGTATAGGTCATGGTGCGCCATTAGTATGCCTCCCAGGGGCCAGGTGCTTTGGATACTAATGGCGCACCACAACTGGATGCGCCATTAGTAACCGCGGCATACTAATGGCGCACCTTCCTGTGATGCGCCATTAGTGATGCGCCATTTTGAATCTAGATCTGGATCGTG
>NC_041391.1:157512132-157529109 GCF_002162155.2 Triticum dicoccoides
GGGAGAAGAAACCATGAGGGGAGGGAGAAGAAACCATGAGGGGAGGGGAGGGGAGGGGAGGGGAGGAGGGAGGAGGTAGGAGGGAGGAGGAGGTCGCCGGAGAGGAGGAGGAGGTCACAGGAGAGGAGAAGTATGGTGGAGGAGAGAAGGGAAGATGAAATGAAGAGAGGAGGAGAGGACTAGCCATATATACGGCATACTAATGGCGCACCGCGGGCAGGTGCGCCATTAGTAATTTTTTTTATTTTTTTGATTTATTTTGAAGTTTGAAGGCGGGAAGATACTAATGGCGCACCACGGGCAGGTGCGCCATTAGTAATTTTTTTTTATTTTTTTGATTTATTTTGAATTTTGAAGGCGGGAAGATACTAATGGCGCACCATGGTCAGGTGCGCCATTAGTAATTTTTTATTTATTTTTTTGACTTATTTTGAATTTTGAAGGAGGGAACATACTAATGGCCCCGTATCTTTTTTTCTGTTAGGTTTTTGAGGATTTTGAAAATGTTTAACGGGGTTCCCTCTCTAGATATCACTAGATGGATATGGTGATGTACATGACCTTCTGCTAAATCAATCAATGAAAGGGTATCCTCAATGAAAACCAGCTAATTTTTCTGAATTTTTGGTGGCCCTATTCCGTATATTGTATTTACAAAAACAAGCTAACTTTTGTATAGTTTGTGGCCTATGATATGGGTTAGGGCACTGTTGTATGTAAGAAGTATGCTATGGTTATGTTATAGATGTATGCTTGAAGTGAGATATCGGTAGATGGATATGGTGCCGGCGTCGTCGTGGAGAGGACGCTCCACGTGTGGATGTTCTCACATTGGAGGGGTGCAAGGGGGTTTCCCAAATGGTTCCTCCGTGCGGGCTTCGCCCACCTCCCGGCAGGCTCGCTGGTGATGTTCCGACTGGAGGAAGTGCGTCCAAACTCCAGGACTCCGCCGATAGGGCTCACCATCACCTTCACCAACAGATTTGATGCGTGCTACCTCCTCGGCAAGGTGTTTTGGTTTGGATGTGAATTCATCGCATTCACAACCCACAACATCTTCACAAACTTTGGCTGCATCTTCCCCACCCGCGGCGGTATGCACAGCCTCCCCTAGTACATCGTCCAGGACGGTATGGAGAGGAGGAGCGGTGAAGAGGAGGCACAATGAAGATGGTGGTGAAGGCCTGGTCTCGTGAGCTTGTCTTGCCCTCGGGTGTTAGGGCTTTTTATCTTTTATATATTTCTATCTTATTATGTCGTTGGTTGTACCGTGAACTTTTAATCTATGTCGTGTTATCCCGTAAGAACTATGTTATGCTTGCTACGCTTATTTGATCCTATTTGATATGTCGTTGGTTATATGTGTTTTGCTTGCTATTTCTATCTTATTTGACGTGAGATTTCGCTAGACGGATATGGTGTTGTACATGAGCCTTTCTGCTAAATCAATCATTGAAAGGGTATCCTCAATGAAAACTAGCTAATTTTTTTGAATTGTTGGTGGCCCTATTTCGTATATTGTATGAACAAAAACAAGCTAACTTGTGTATAGTTTGTGGCCTATGATATGGGTTAGGGCACCCTATGTTTTATGTAAGAAGTATGCTATGGTTGCTACTTTCTATGTTATGGATGTATGATTGCTATGTGAGATATCGGTAGATGGATATGGTGCCGTAGCCGAGCCATAGATATGCTCTGTAGATGGATATGGTGTCGTAGCTGATCCCTAAAAATGCTCTCTAGATGGATATGATGGCTAATGGTGCCACTGGACTTTATTTTAGACGTGGTTTCGGATGGATATCATGATCTACATAATTAAGTCTGACATGCTCTCAAAAAATCAAGGGACCCGAAAATTCAAGTGGTGTGCTGTAGGCTATATATAGAAGGAAATTGCCACGATATGTACAAATAAATTTGATATGGGCAAGTCCAACAATAAATCGATTTACCATATGCACTACTCCCTCCGTCTCGGTTTATAGGGCATGTGCGTGGTTCTAGGTCATCGATTTGACTAATTAAATATGTGTAATATGTCACCAAAACTATATCACTAGATACTTAAGAGGATGTAGTTTCTAAACATATATTTTTCACCACATATAATACATATTTAGCTAGTTGAATTGTTAACCTAAAACTACGTGCATGTCCTATAAACTGAGAAGGAGGAAGTATTTATGTTCGGCATGGAAATAATTGGATTTACCATGGCAATATTCAAGGAAAAAAACAAAGCCAGCATGTGCACTATTTTCTAGGCCTCTTTTATCTTTGTGGGCCTTCGACCCTCAACACAATGAGACGGCCCAACCAGAGCTTAGTTTCAAGTGTTTCAATTTGGGCCCTAGAACTATGTTTTTTTTCTTCTACGGTCGATGTTGTCTGACGAAACAGAAGAAACAAAAGGTGTACAAAACTGACATGATCCACAAATTAAGCAACACAGAGCATAGAGCACAAGATCCACAAATTAAGCAACACAGAGCATAGAGCACATGATCCACAAATTTAAGCAAATCGTATAGCACATGATCCACAAATTTAACCAAATACTAGAGCACATGACACCACACTAATAACATCTCTAACGAGTGATGACCAGCAAGTAAGCAAATCCTAGAGCAACTACACAAAAATAAAAGGGATAAAATCCTAAACCTATCAGATTCGCCTGCTTGTTCAATTGAATCATCTTCTTCAAGTTCTTGTTCATCTTCTTTAATTCCCCCTTCAGATCTGCATCCCCAACTATTAGAGAAGCACTTTGAGAGACCAAATTCATTGTTGCTGACAGCAGATTGAGCTCCCGGGTTGGGGCTCCATTGAATTTAATCCGCTTAATGTAGTCATCCAACCATTCAAAATGTGTGCATTTCTTCACGATCTGAAATGAAAACATGAACCCTAAATCCCAGATCGAAAAAGAATTAAAAGCAAATAGAAAAAGAAATCAGAGAAAAATCATGAGATCTAACCTCCCCTCTGGCTTGCTCTCGATTTCACGAACTCGCGCCCATAGTTGCCATTCTTGACCTCCTTGAAAGTCAACCGTATCAGTGGCGCGCTGCATGGGCAGTCAGGACATCGCTCCATGGGAAGTGGACCATACTGGGTCCATGAGGGGCGAAGGCTGAAGTGGAGCTCGACATATCACCCATAGTCGTTGGAGAAGAAGAAGCAGAGGAGTGGCTCCTCTCGTCGCCGGAGAATAAGAAACAGAGGAGTGGCTCCTCTCGTCGCCGCAGAATAAGCAGTAGAAGAAAGGGGAGGCACAACCAACAAGTCTCGCGGATCACCTCTCACGGACCGCCCAACGATCCAATGATGCGGAGCCATCCTTGTGATCCAACGGCGCGGAGCCTGCATGCAGCCTGCCCTCGGAATTCCTTCTAGAAGACCATATTTGAGGGTTATCGCTTGGCGCTAGGGTATGATCGGACGGCTGCAGTTTGAAGCTAGGGTTAGGCAAAACCCGGCGGGGTTTAGAGGGGTTTTGAGCTGGTCAACATGGTTTCCAAGGCTTTGACTGAGCATAAGTAATTTTAAAAAAACCGAAAAATGAAACCTTCGTCGTTCGTCATTTTATAAGACACACTAACGAGGAAAAATACTAAACTTGGTATATGGACATTTACAAAAAAAAACTAGCTCGCACGATCGAGATCAAATGAGCATCATTAATTTTAAAAAATCAAAAAAAATATAAAACCTGCGCACAATGTTGTCTTGTGTGACATGTTTACCCACTAAAAATCATAAACTTTGTCTATGGATATTTTCATAAAAAAAACCTTCAGCTATCATGTACAATGTTTCATAGAGACCAAGGAGAAGAGGTAGGGTTCCCTTCGGTTTTTGAAAATTTAAAAAAATCAAAAAAATCAACAAAGCTTGATTTCAAAGTGAATAAGAAGGATCTGAACTTAGTTTTCCATTTTCATATTTTAAACGTGTTTTTAATGGTTTTCTATTAAAGTATATTTGTTTCAAAAAAATGTAAAAATAGAAAGATTAATTCAATAAATAGTGATTCTTCGAATCTACACTATATAGATTGTATAGGTGTTAATAAAAAATATTCGGCTCATTTGGAGTAGGTCCAAAAAAACTTGATTACAAATGGGGTTGTTTACCCTAGCTTGGGAGCTCATTCGGAGCACATTCTCATGAATACAAGTTTTACCATGCAAAAGAGATCGAATTGATCACCTAACCTTTATAATAGTTAAGCAAACTTTGCAACTCACGCCACAGGGGAATGGACTTCAACTGTTGGTTCAAATTCAAAGTTTGCCTACAATTCAAAGTTTGCATAAAATTCAAATTCTACCTCAAATTTCACATCAAATTACAAATAGAATTATTACACCTTAGAAGTTTTCACCCTTATTACAAATCCTTAAAGTTCAAAGCTTATGACTTCCATTCAAGTCCAAATTCAAATATTTGCCTTCCTCCTTGTGTTCTGGGATGGGTTAACCTTTGCTTCTGGTTTCCCTGGCTGGGATATTTTGTGCTTTTGAGAGCTGTCTTGTTGCTTCTAATCTTCACTTCTGGTGGTGGCAGTTTTGTTAAGCTTTGACTGACCGAGCAAGTGATGACCAGTTGACGATCATCTGTGGGTTCACTCATTCTTAAAGGAACTTCATAAAAAATAACTTCCTACTCTCTTATAGCTTCAAAACCTTCATAAGCCATGGTTTGGCATCAGATGATGGTTCAACCGATGAAGTTTCTTCCTATCTTGGTGTGTTCTATCATGTGCCTCTAATTAACCTAGACCTGGGTCAAATTGAGCTTAGTCATCGATAAAAAAGAGAACAAATGCAAAAAAGGGAAATGTTGCACACGTACCTCGCTGCTACTTTAGTTGCTTCATTCTCCTCTGTTGCTGCATTCTCCTCTAAACTTGCTGCATTCTCCTCTAAACTTGCTCCATTCTCCTCTGCTGCTGCATTCTCCTCTGCATTTGCTGCTGCCCATTGTTCCTCTTCTCCAAATGATGCATCAAATGGATTGGTACAATGCCTAGCAATATGCCCTAGGATACCACATCTTTTGCACTTACGTTGTTTTTTTACGTGGCCCTCTTCACCAGCTCTTATCATGTTTTTCCTTGGTCTTCCTGGTGGTCTAGTCAGTACAGGAGAACAGAGTTTGAACCCTGGGTCTACTATGTTCCATTGGTCTTTTCCCAAGAGTGTAGGCACATTTTCAGCATAAGCAGCCCTAAATTTGGCAACAGAGAAATATTCTGAGCAATACTGATCAACCTCACCATCTTTGCCTCCAATAACAGTCATGAGATGTAGGGCATGTATGCACGGCTTCCCGCGGATCTGCCATTGCCTACAACTACATTCATTAGTTGCAAGGTTCACTAGATATCTCCATTCCCTATTTTTACTGTCTGTGTATATCACCTCAGCCTCGTATGTCAACGGGCGAATGCATTTCATCCTTAGTCCTCTTGCCTTGGCATGCAATGCCTTAATCAGAGATGGGAGCATAAGATGGCCAACATATTGTGTTTCTGCTATTCTTTTACGAAGAGCCATCTTTAACATGATCATCTGCCTGATCTTATCAAATGCTTGCCACAACAAAAGCCCTTTCACTGACTTGAACTTTGCATTGAAACACTCAGCGAGGTTATTGGTCACATAGTCTACTTTGTATATTTCATTGAATTTGCTTCTTGACCACAACTTTCCATGATGTTCATCCATGTACTCCTTCACCAAAGGATTGTGAGCATACAACACTCTCAAATGGTGCTCATGCTTCCTCAAGCTGCATGTGTATGATGCTGGCCATAGGTTCTCATCATAAACTTTCCCTCTGAATGTCTTTTAAAATTCTACGCTAGGTGTCGCATACATTCCCTATGTTCCACTCCAGGGAATACAATTTCTACTACACTTTCTAAACCCTTGCAAGCATCTGTGTGTATAACTAAACCTGAGGGTGTACCTGTAATGTTGCACAACTACTGCAGAAACCAGACCCAACTCTCCTCGGACTCTATCTCCAACACACCAAATGCAATTGGGAATAGCCAGTTGTGTCCATCAACTGCAGAAGCTGCTACTAGCTGGCCTCTCCATCTTCCATTCAAAGCAGTTGCATCGACAGCCAAATAGGGCCTACAACCATTCAGAAACCCCTACCAGCAAGCCTTGAAACAAACAAAAACCCTCTTGAAGCACTCCTTCTCTAGTGCCTTCCCTTGTATTTTGTACTTAACTGTATGCTTCTCAATCTCTACAACACTCCCTGGACTAGCCGTCTCCAATTCAGCTTTGAATGTGTAAAGCAACTGAAAACTCTCATTCCATGGACCATTAATCTATCAAGAGCCCTTTCCTTAGCATAGAAAATCTTCATGTAAGATATATTAATCTTGTACCTCTCAAATAGTTTCCCATGGAGTGCTGTTGGACCAATTGTTGGTGTTTCCCTCACCCAATCCAAGATTGCATCTGCCACCCACCTAACCTTTGCAAGCTTAGATTTTTCATTTCCCCCTCCCCCTCCAGGTGGGAAAGTGTGCCCATGTGGGTTGCTTTTATCTGAAACAAAATGAAAAATGATGTTAAATACAATTAAGAAACAGTACACATGATCTGAATATAGAATGGATAAATAATCTGATAAAAAAATTCAGTTGTAATACCTGAATCAATTTGCTCTTTAGCATAGTGGATGCATGCAACCTCCACCTACACCTATCATAAGGGCGATGAACGGTGAATCTTCTTGGCTCACTCCTATCAACTTCATAGGAGTTTCAGTGAGAATGCAATATGTAGTCACTGCATTACGACAGTCCACCATCGATTTGAAAACGGTTCCTGGAGTAAGCTTAGGATTCTCCCTGTTCCACTCAATTATTGGCATGTCCTCACCATCATATTCTTGTAAAACTAAGGAGTCGATGTTCTCCTCCCTCTCTTCATCTTCAGTGTCATAAAATCTAGCATGGATGCTAGGCTCCTCTGCATATTCATCTTCCACTGCCTGTTGACTAACTCTATCTACCAGTTTAGGGAATAAAATCTCATCCTCATCATCATGTTGAGGCACTTCCTCGTTAGGCTCTACATCTACTTCTACATCAGGTGCAGAAAGGAGAGGAGAAGTGGCAGAATTAGCGGCAGCCGACATGTTGTGGCTTTCAGAACCACTAGGTTTACTTGGTATCGACCTACAAGGAGTGCGAGGATGCTCGCTATTAGTAGAGACAGATGATGTCTGAACACCCTTCCCCTTTGGGATAAGTTGTTTGAGTGCTTGAAGCACATCGATATGGATTTTACCGAAATGGTTGTCAGCATTCAAACTAAATAGCAATCCCAGATGCTCATCACAAGTTAATGGGACAAATCTTTGCTCGGTACTGTCGAAATATCTCAGTTCAACGGCATCGGCAGGGCTCCATGGATACTCACAACAGAGTGCCTCACGGAAATCTATGAACGAAACGCTGGTTTCTACCACTTTAGGATAGAAAACCCCATAAATTAGACACGGTGTAGTTCCATGCAGCTCGCTAGTTTCCGTTCTAACCGCCAGCCGAAAAGCAAGTGCAGGATCAACCCTATTCGGTTGAAATAAGATAAGGGCGCAGTTAGGCCAAAAAATTCAGATAAATTGCACTGATTCACGCTAATGGTGGTCAAATACAGCCTAATTTACGGATCTCCTAATCAATTTAAGAGCAAAACGATGCTTACCCAGGTGGAATCCATGAATTATCCACCTCTGATTCGACCCAATCATCTCCACGGTCGATGGGCCGGACGGGGTGCTCCCCCGACATCGCTTCCTAATCCTAGATGGGGAGAGAGGGTAGATGCGGTGGAGGCGGCACGACTGCGGTGGAGGCGGCACGACGGCGACGGAGGGGGCGGCACGGAAGCGACTCGATCTGATTCAAGTTACAGTGAGGGGAACCTACAGTGAGTGTCAGTTTCGCGGCCGTACTGGTTAGCACGTAACGGTAAAAATGTGGACTCGGCCCTACACGGCCCCACTGGTTAGCACGTAACGGTAAAAATGTGGACTCGGCCCTACACGGCCCCACTCGTCAGAGTTAACGGTCAAGCCATTGACCCGACGGCAACGTCCGCTGTGACCAGTTTTGAGGGTTTTAGGCAAGGGAGTGGGGAAAAGTGAGCAAAAGTTAAGATCGTGGGGATGCATGAGTAGAACTAAGGAACCATGGGCACAGAAATAAAAAAAGCCATAAAGTAAATGGGATAGCACTAACACTAGCACCCACATAACATAAGCCATGATGGAAATGATCTCCTATTTTAACAGAGACAACAGGCATGCCAACAACAAGTCTATGTTTATCTTTTTCATCAGGTTTGGCAATTCTAGTAGCTTCATTAATGAAATAAATAACATGTACATCAATATTTTCTACCAAGATATCTTTAACCATAGCAACATTAGGTCCAACTTTAATTTGTTCAAAGGGTGTAGGTGTTCTTGTATAACTCTTGCGAACCATAGTTGAAGCTTTAGCATGTTCTTTTTATCCTAACATGAAAATGTGGTTTCTCAATATATGCAGTACGAATAACTGGATCAACATTATAAGTAGTGGTTTCTTCCCTACCTTCAATGGGTTCTACTACTTTTACTTCAATGGGAGGATGATATTTAAAACACTTCTCCTTAGGGAGATCAACATGTAGCAAATGATTCACAGAAAGAAGCTACTATCTCAGAGTCAAGTCCATATTTTATGCTAAATTCACGAAAAGCGTCGGTATCCATAAAAAGTTTTAACACAATCAAATTCAAGCTTTATAGCTATCTCCTTACCTTCGTCGAACTCCCAATCTTTAGAGTTGCGTTTAATTCTTTCCAAGAGATCCCATTTGAATTCAATAGTCTTCTTCATAAAAGAGCGAGTACAAGAGGTATTGAGCATGGATTGATCATTACGAGAAAGCCGAGCATAAAAAATCTGAATAACGATTTCCCTTGAGAGCTCATTATTGGGGCATGAATATAACATTGACTTAATCCTCCCCCAAGCTTGAGCGATAGTTTCTCCTTCACGAGGCCAAAAATTATATATATAATTCTGATCACGATGAACCAGATGCATAGGATAAAACTTCTGATGAAATTCCAATTTCAGTCGGTTGTAATTACAAGATCCAGTATCATCACATAGCCTATACCATGCCAATGTCTTTCCCTTCAAAGATAAAGGGAAGACCTTCCTCTTGAATTCATCTCCGGGTAAACTTGCAAGCTTAAATAATCCACAAACTTCATCCACAAAGATTAGATGCATATCAGAATGTAGTGTTCCATCTCCTGTTCAAGCTCTTTTTGCAAGACAAGCATGGAGATTAATTGCAAGGCCTAGTAGTTTGTGTGCTCAACCCCTAAAGGCCATATATTACCCCAACGGGAGGTTAGAAGATACAGTCTTTACTGGCAACAATTCCTCTACTTGACAAGCAATAAGCTATGGGTTGGAATTACTGAAAAAGGGATTGGTATGGAGAGTTGGCAATGGCATAAGAATTCGTATTTGGAGGGACAGATGGCTACAAAGACCTCATTCATATAAATTGTTCTCCCCGCAGGGAAGGTGCCGAATTAGATATGTATCGATTTTGTTGAATGAGAATGACTCATGGAATTATGCACTGTTGAGGAAACATTTTGCTATGGCCGGTGTGACTAAAATCTTAAAGTTGCCTGCATCATTGGATTCGAAGGATATATTGTTTTGGGGTCCACGTAAATGGGGACAATTCTCTGTTAAGAGTGCGTATGATTTCGCGTGTGAGGAAGCCCATAGAGGTGGCGCAGTTTCATCAAGCAGTAACCCATCTGGTGCACACTTCTATTGGAACTATATTTGGTCATGCGATATACCTCCGACGGTTAGAAACTTTGGTTGGCATGTAGCAACAAACTCCTTGCCAACTTGGCAGAGGAAGAACAGAAATGGACTCAAGGCCGAGGGGGAGTGTCCTATTTGTTCAGGGAAATTGAAGATAATTTTCACCTTTCTTGGTATGCCAGGGAGTCGTCAGCTTTATGCAAAGATGGCCATAGTATGGAATCTGCCGGATATTCAGTCGATTATGAATACGGGAAAAGAATGGCTTCTTCATGTCTTGGAGCCTTTGGATCATTTGTCCAGATGTATGTTGTTGCTGACATTCTGGAGGATTTGGCATGTTCGTAATGAAGTAGTTCATAATAAGCCAGCTCCACCAAATGAGGTCTCAGCCCGGTTTCTTCAGAGCTATTTGGAATCGATAATGGGCATCAAAATGAATCCGGGGATGGTGTTGGGCAGTGGGAAACATGTGCTCCTTGTTGATCCAGTAGAAAGAACTTCTAATAGGCCATCTTCGGACCTTCTGAAGTGGTCTCCACCAACGCTTGGCTGGGTGAAATTAAATGTTGCAGGAATGTTTGGATCGGGTGGCGAAGCAGGTGCAGGCATGATCCTCGGGGATGAGGAGGGAAGCATCATATTTTCATCCTGTAGGAGGCTGTATTTCTGTCGCGAGGCCTTAGAAGCGACCTTATATGCTTGCAAGGAGGGCCTAGAGATTTCCATGCAAAGAAGTAATATGCCTATCCGAGTGGAGGTGAATTCAGCCAATGCAGCAATGTTGATCCAGAATGAGGAGGATGATAGATTAATTTATGCTTTCTTAGTTCGTGATGTTAAGAAGTTACTTAGTAGTAGTAATTCTTGTATTACTCCTGTCTCAACCTCCCAGAATAAGGCTAGTATCTCTTTGGCAAATTTTACTAGAGTTGGTGGTAGAACAATGACCTGGATTGCGTAAGGACCACCGAAGGTCCTTAATGCTGCAGTTGATTGTAAGGGCATGTACTCCCTCCGTCCGGAAATACTCGCCGGAGGAATGGATGTATCTAGATGTATTTTAGTTCTAGATACGTTCATTTTTATGCATTTCTCCGACAAGTATTTCCGGACGGAGGGAGTACAATGGAGGTAACACCATGCTGCTGCCCCAGTATCCACTTAGGAATAAATATATGAAGCACCCGTTCCATTAACCAGTGTGGTCCCTTTTGTACTCTTTCTCTTTACCATCATCTTGTTCCTTTAAACCAATGGCTGCGCATGTCCTGGTGCTTTACTCCTTGCTTTTGCTTCTTCCCTCTCCCTTTCATTTTTTTGGCTGAAGCATCAGGCTCCCTGCAAGAGACCGCTAGCCTCTGCAAGCAGCACTCTTTTTCTCTCTCTCACCATGCATCCGACGTGGAACAGCGGGGAAGCACTCCAACGTGGAGCACTGGCCATGCCCTAAAGATACCATGATTGAGTAATACAAGTTTTATTCCTAAAAAAAGGATGTTGAGTGCTCGAACATCTCAATTTGGACGGATAGATGATTCCAAACACTGCAACTCTCAAACCAATGGACCGGACGGGCAATCTTCCATTAAAAAAGGTCTCCGATGTTATTGATGATTACACCAGTAGTTGGAAAACCCCTCAAAGAAAAAACAGTAGTTGGAAAACTGATATTATTCGCCAAAATTTCTTTGCGCCTTATGCAGGTGTCGTACTCAATATCCCGTTGAGTTCATCGGGAGGTGAGGATGCATGGGCGCCAGAAAAATCGGAAATTTCTTTGCGCATGATGCGGATGCCGTTATCAATATCCCTTTGAGTTCATCAGGAGGCGAGGATTTCTTGGCATGGGCGACACCGCGACAGCAAAACCAAGAATCTATGCTATCAAATCTGCATATCGTTCACTTGTGAGTGTAGAGTACATCGCGGTATCCTTCCAGATTCTGTCAGCTTGAAATATCGCGATATTAGAGAGATTGGCCGCTGTGCCTGTGAAGTGTACCAGGCTATGGATGAAAATTTGATGCATGCATTGCTTCATTGCGCGCATGCGAAAGTTTCTGGTCAGCAGCTCATGATCGGCTCCAGTTAAAAGTTCCGAGGCTGCATCCAGAAACGCGGACAAAACATGGAGGCAGACAGGATGTGCAAGGCACACACCATCAGAACTAGCACGTTCCAAGTAACACAAGCGCTCTTAAAAACTCTTCAACACTTTTACAGGCACATGTCTACGTCAGGAATGGTGAATTTTCACCTGGAACAACAACATCTCTCAATATCATACATCTACGACCCAGTTCATATCCTAGTCAGTTTGGTATACAAATGTTGTCTAGGCTTGGCCACGGTTTTACACGCTTTGTCCTCAGAAAGCCATTAGCATTCCACGCTTGTAGGACTCCAGTCCAGTATGAGCATTTCATTTCATCACTTCCCGCTTTTCAACAAAAACTTGGACGCTAAAACTGAGAATAAACAGCCATATGTACCTCAACCAATCACATTGCATAGGCCCCCTCATCTGGCATTAGTTGGGTGCACCGTCAGGCTGTTGGGGGTTGTCTGCAACCACTTGACGCCTCTGACGCTCTCTCAAGTACAGGACAGTTACAAGGCAAGCAAATAGAGTCAATATTGTTGCGTTCCCTTCATCCATCAGGACATCTTCCACCCATTCCTCAACTACAGGATACATCTCTGGCAGCGAGTCGATAAAATTAACCTGAAATAACAAAGATTTAGATGCCAACTGCAAGGAGTACAACAATCTAGCATGATTGCAATACTCAATACGACATGCATAGTAAGAACAAAAGGCAGACATCAACTAGCAGGTGGCTAGGGATGAACAGACAAGTTGGCATATGTAGTGTCAATCTTGAAAGAGCATAACTCCAGGTAACTGAGAACTAGAGGTGGTAAAGAAATCAAAAGCTTAGAAGCACAGACTGAAGCCTGAGGCAGTTTGTGAATTGCTGCAAACATGGTATTTCAAAACTAAAAATTAACTTATGTTTGGACGATGCTACGGTTCATTGCATATGATTGCCAAATAAATAGCTGCTTAAACGGCAACAGAAATTACCATACAAGGAAACGAACTTGAAAACACCTACAAGTGAACTATACAGATACTTCCTATTTCTTGTATGCAACTAAGCCATACAAAGAGAAAATAATGTCTTACCATAAAACTGCCAGCATAGTTTTTCCTTATCCATAGACTAGTTAGTGCGAGCATGACAGGAAGCTTAGCTGCTGAATCCACCTCCACAGCCTGATCATAATATCTTTTTGCCAAGTGCAGATCAAGGGGAAGTCCATGACCGTGCTCGTGCATGTACCCAAGGTTAAACATGGCCTGGGCATTAGACTGTGATTGAGCATGCATATATGCCTCTGCTGCACGCTCATAGTCCCTCCCTACACCCTGTAACACAGGACAGATTCAATATGTGATTTCAGCAATGATACTATGAAAAGTCTCGAGAGAGCGCACAGCCCCCTAGTACCTCTGAAATGCAAAAGCAAATTTAGAAGCAAAACCAGACTCCACAACTATGTTGCAGGCGCATCCCGTTTTCAAATACATCTCATGTGTGAATTTATTTTAGAAGCCATATATTTTACTTAGTTATCCAAATAGTGGTTTTGGAGAAGTTGTCTCATCAAACATGACAGTTGGTCCCTCTCAAAAGACATTATGTACAAGTGCATAACTTCATAGAGACAGATGGCTTATATTGCGTGCAAACATATGGCTTGTATTGGTGCCACATAAACTCCATATTCTTTTCAAAATTCAGAACACAAACCTAAGGCACTTTATATTATTGTTTACCATGTTTTTAACAATCTGTAGTAATCATACTAAGAGAAAGAAACAAAAAATGAGGACCAGATCTCCAACATATAATATTAGCCTACAACATATGGTGCTTTATGTGAATTTGTTAAGTAATTTTAGCAGAAGCCTGCAATCATCTAGATAGGATCAAGAGGGTACTTGAGAAACGTGTTATACCAACTAACAGTAAGGACCATTTCACATACCCGGCCATAGTAGTAGGCATCGCCAATCAACAGAGCAGCATGCTCATTACCCTGCTCAGATGCTTGCCACCACAAAGCATGTGCACGGAGATGTCTTTCCATATCTGAACAGAAGCCAGATTCTCCCATGCAAATATGTTCATCGCCATATCTATCAAGAATCCAGGCGGCATTGCTTTGGGCAACCTCGTACCCAAGATCTGCCATTCTAGAATATAAGAGCAATGCCTTCCCTATGTCGCCTTTTAAATAAGATTCTAGAGCCCACCTAGACATCGAGCTCCAGGGGCCCCTCTCAGCAACAGACTTGTACAAAACTGTTGCCTGAAACAAGAAAGACTAATGATTCAGCCCTTTGATAATAATATTTCGAACAATTCATGTTTCCCTATTTGTATCATAACAGATTGATATCATTAAAACAAACCGAAAAAGTATGTTATAGCATTAATGCTTCTGTAAATCAGCCTTCTATCTTTCTCTACAGAAACAACAGCTTGATCTGCCTGAGCAGAGGGTTTTCTATTCAATCTTGTAACAGGAAATGTATACTTTAGCATTACATGCCACTTCTTTAATTAATACACTATAGTCCATTCAAGCAGACATAAAGATGACAAAGAGCACATACACTCTAGGGGTACGTTTGGTTTACCACCAACACCAGCCTTACCAAAAAATCGGCTCGCCAACGGGATTTGGCTGCCGTTTGGACAAGCACCAAAAAATTGGCTCGCGCAGCCCGCGTGGAAAGCCTGCGTGTTATTCTCGCCAATTTGTGGGCGCGCGAGGGCGTGGAAAATGCTCGCCAAATAATTGGCAGCATGCCCTCGCCCGCTCTTTATGTGGGTCCCGCTCCGTTTTTGGTTTTATACCATGCTCCCGTCGAGTGTTTGTTAGTAAAAGACATCGGTACGGCAGATTAATCGCATGGGTAGCTACGTGATGACCGAGCAGTTGTTTGAAATCATGGATGGATTTTTACATTGACGTGTTGTTTGGATGGATCAATCCCGTGTAAGCAGCTGCCCAACATAGTTTTGTTACTATACTGGTTTTTCCTTCTGTGCGGGTAGGGACTAATGGTCACAAAACCACTACTAATTATCTTGATTCTCTATACTATTGAATGTTTATTTTTGGCTTATTATAGTTAATTGATTTCTATAGTACAGAAAAACTTATTTTTTAATGTGTCTCTTTCTTTGTTGGCTCGAGGTACAGCCAAATTAAAATCAAATCAAACACTAATCAATCCAGCTACTCCTACAAAGCATTTGGTAACTCAGCTAGTGGCAAACCAAATGAAGTCTCGGCAATTTTATCAAAATTTTGGCAAGTACATTGGCTACAATCCAAACAATGTTAACTTACCAAAATTTTGGTCATGCCCTCACACAGGTCATGCCAATTTTTTGGCTGGGCTAGCTGGGGCACAAACCAAACACACACTAAATCTAAAGATGGTGCACATGCAAGAAAATAAAATAAAATAGGCCTGCTATAGCACCATAAAAAAAATGCACGCTTGGCGTATTCTAGCAGACAACTCTATCACGGAGCATTCAGCAATACTTCCATACAAATACTCTTACAAGCTACTGCACGAGTTCCAAATCAGATTCTTTGCTTGGATAAAAGAAACAAGTGAAAACAAGTTATGTTTGTCATTACATGCGAGCATGAAGATTGAATAATTTAATAGTGATATTGTCGTGTGGTTTATATGTTTTGGCGTCATTTTATATCTATAATGTAAGCATATTGGCTTTTTGCAATTCGAATGCTTCACTTTAAGATTGATTCTTTGATTTGAAGACTTTCTTGAAATATAGCAGAGCCCGCTGTGCCTAGTGTGTTGTAGCAACATCATCTGCTATAAGAAAACACTTGGTTACTCAATACACTTCTTTATACTACACACTATTCAAATATTATGCGAGACATTAACTGGTAGGAAATAATTCCTATGGACCCGTTGAACTTGGTTGTAGCCTCAGGAACTGAATCAATTTAGAAAGTTTGGCAAGATATATCCATATCGGATGTGATAAATTCATAATGGAACTGAGATAGACTTCCACCACCGGGTTTCTAAGAAAAAAGAAAAGCGTCGAGGCACAACACACAGTCTACTCATTGGGCATCTTAGGTGCTATGGTGGCCTAATTACGCATGGCTCATGAGAGCATCCCTTACTCATACACTGATGATGATTTGATAAGGAATGCTCATTGAAGCATCATACATAATTGTGACAATGGAAGATTTAATTCAGCAATTGATACAGCAAAATAATTGTCATTACCATATGGAGGTTCCTCTTAAGACCAATTCCTTTTTGGAACAACTTTGCCACTTGATAAATAGCTTTTGGTTGCCCAGCATTTACTGCACGAAGAAAATAATTGCATGCTGTCATCACATCCCTCTTTACACCAATACCCTTTAGATATAGAACACCAAGGTTATAATAACCCCCATGCCACTACTAGAAAAACCGCTACTAATGACGCACCTAGTATGGCCATTAATGGCGCATCTGTGGTGCGCCACTAACAGCACGCCATTAGTAATTTTTACTAATGGCGCATCAGTGGTGCGCCATTAGTATCTGGTATACTAATGGCGCACCACTGGTGCCCCATTAGTATAGGCCACGGTGCGCCATTAGTATGCCTCCCAGGGGCCAGGTGCTTTGGATACTAATGGCGCACCACAACTGGATGCGCCATTAGTAACCGCGGCATACTAATGGCGCACCTTCCTGTGATGCGCCATTAGTGATGCGCCATTTTGAATCTAGATCTGGATCGTGATTTTTTGCCCATTTTTTGCTCGTTTTTTTTTGCTTGTTTTTTGGCATGACAATATTCTCAAATTTTGTTCCTGTTTTTGGATCTTGTTGCCATGGTCTTTTGCCGGAGAGGAGTTCGCCGGAGAGGAGGAGGAGGAGGTCGCTGGAGAGGAGGGAGGAGGAGCTCACCGGAGAGGAGGGAGGAGGAGCTCACCGGAGAGGAGGGAGG
>NC_041391.1:157530407-157531821 GCF_002162155.2 Triticum dicoccoides
CATTAGTAACTTTTTTTTTATTTTTTTGATTTATTTTGAATTTTGAAGGCGGGAAGATACTAATGGCGCACCACGGGCAGGTGCGCCATTAGTATTTTTTTTTTTTGATTTATTTTAAATTTTGAAGGCGGGAAGATACTAATGGCGCACCATGGTCAGGTGCGCCATTAGTAATTTTTTTTTTATTTTTTTGACTTATTTTGAATTTTGAAGGAGGGAAGATACTAATGGCGCACCATGGGCAGATGATTTTTCATATAAAAAACTTTTTCATCCGAGTTAGTATGCAAAAGTTATGCCCATTTTTACAAATTCTCGCGAGATTTTGCAAATGAAGTCAAAATTCATATTTGCAAATTTTCCCAACAACTAGGCCACATATCACATGGGAAACTTATTTTCTTTTATTTTTTTGACATTTTTATCATTTTCTTTTTTTTTTAAACTGAAAAGGCGATCGGGGGGTGCATTCGGTGGAAGTGGTGGCCAAGGTTACTAATGGCGCACCGTGGCATGGTGCGCCATTACTAGTTTAACTAGTAATGGCGCACCACACCCACGGTGCGCCATTAGTATGTTTGGACAGGCGCACTAGTTCAAAAAAAAATTGGTACTAATGGCGCACCGTGGGCAGGGTGCGCCATTAGTAGTTTCAACACTAATGGCGCATCAGAAGGTGGTGCGCCATTAGTATATACTAACGGCGCACCACATGTCTCGTGCGCCATTAGTGTCATTTCCATCTATAGCCCTTTTCCTAGTAGTGTGCTCTTTATGGTCAGCTGCAATTTCAAAATATTCCTTTGCCTACAAAAAGGTAAGTAAAAGAATGTAAGTTCCTCAAGCTTGTAGCACATTGATTATTGCAATACAGAACTGTGTATTGTTCAAACCAGCAAGATAGTGAAATGTCCAATTTTGTAACTTGTGTTTGTTAACAGCCAAATGGATTATATAAGTAAATTGAAATTTTCATAGGTCTTAGCATTTATTAACAACTAATAGTGCAGAACTGCGGAACATTGTAAGTTTGTCACTTGAATTCTTCTCCATCAACAACTCGAAATATTTAATCTTCATAGTTAATAACATCCTAGCGAACATGGGTATACTTGTTACTATCACTACGTTCAAAAAAATTGCAGTCATCATATCCATCCATTTGAAAAATTGATGTGAATGTGATACTAAATCATTGTCCTAACATACTTAAAGATGCTCCTTGTTAGGCTTGTTAACACATCAGCAATACCAGGATAGGGATTGTGTTAATGGTTATTACTGTTGTTATGGGTGCAACCTATCTCTATTGCATAGTCCAAGGGGCATATATATATATATTACACAAGACTTGGGGCACAAGGAAAGGAAACATAGCCTAATAGGACTCCTAGACCTAATACTAATACTCCTT
>NC_041391.1:157532003-157591171 GCF_002162155.2 Triticum dicoccoides
GCAATAGCATTGCATTTGAAGAAGTGTAACACTAACAAAAATATGATATTCAGTGTAAGGAACACCATCAAGAGTCAGAGAGCAGTGAGAGAGATGCATATCCGATGAAAATATCATTTATTTTTTACTACTCACATCACGAGAATCTAGCTTCAGCCAAAAGCCAAGACCATACGTCACGAGAACCTGGCTTCAACAAACAGCAAGACCACAACACAGCTGCGGCGCTGAAGCAGATCAGGACATAGCCTAATAGGACTCCTAGACCTAATACTAATACTCCTTAACAACTTTCTATGGCAGCTGTAAGTCGTGCATTGACAAAAAAAGTTGTATGCCTTGATCAAATGTGATCGCTTTGTTCCTCCACGGCAACAGGATCACTGGTGAACTTGTCCATCCAGACTACTGTAAAGTCAGACTTGAGTTCCTGTCTACTAAGATGTGTAGCAGTATAATTTACCAAAACAGCTATAGAAAATCTAGCTGGCAGGCAGTATCTCTACCCAATAACAAAGATAGCAGCAAGCATGGTGAAAATGTAGCCACAGAATATTTAGTTCACGCAAGTCTAGCAGCGGACACAGTGCACGGCAACAAGCTTATACTGTAGAGGAGTTATGACCTACTCAACTGCATTCCAAATTCTAACACATAATACTTACTTTTGTCAAGTTCTTCTCCACCCCATAGCCTTTCACATAGAGATAACCCAGTCCATTGTAAGCTGAGTACTGTTCCTGCTGTGCTGCAAGTCTCAACCACCTGTATGCTAGGGTGTAGTTTCTTTCCACTCCAGCACCTCTAGCAAAGATCTCCCCCATAAGCTCCATAGCACGTGGCTCGTCTTTCTCCACAGCCTTAGAGAACCAATAATATGATTTGCCATAATCACGTCTGAGTCCTCGTAGTCCATAGTAGTACAGAAGCCCTAATTTATACATTGCGGCAGCATTGCCTCGTTGTGCCTGGTACTCCGTGATTTGAAAATCTTCATCATCCTCACCACGGGACTTCCTCAAGGCCTCCTTGTTTTCTTCAGTTCCACTGTGCAGCCGAACTGGTTCAATCACTGGTGGCTCCTTCGAGATTAAGGAGCTTGTAAGCGCAGCTTCTGCAAGTTCGGCATATAGTGTGACAGCCTCTTCATACATCTGTAAAAGCAAATCGTTCAAGTCAACAAATATCCAATATTAGCAAAACTAATGTGTTCCAGCCGGTCCAAATCATTTGCATAGACCATATATATCGATTGAAAGTGCAGTGGCAAAACCAGAGTAAAGATAATTAAAAGATATAGTAATGCCATCATACCTAGATCAGATATCGAAGCACCAGATTTCAGACTAGACTATAGAACTGAAACAACGATAGTAAGGCATTCATGTGTTTCAATAAAGTTCTGAAATGACGCAAAGATTGCACAATAAAGACAAGCAAGCCAAAGCAATGGCATAAATCGGCAGGAAGCTACATGAGCTGAAATTAATGACATAATAAATATACATATGTGTGTGTGTCTATATATATGTGTGTGTGTTTGAACAAGCAGAAAACACTATACCCTTTTCCTTTATTTCATGCAACAAAACACAACGGTTGATATCCCCACTGTTGAGATATGCGATATGCCACACGAAAGACAGCAGCTTTTGATTGTAGGAACATTGGCACGATATATACCTCTAACTGACAAACTTGAACACCAACAACAAAACAAACCTTGACATTCTTACTTAGATCATATAAAAGTAAAATATTGGCAGATATACGAGTCTAGTATGTACAAGGGCATTGGTATGTGAGCCTCAATTGCATGCCAGAGGACTTTCGGAGCATTTTAAAAACTACATACAACTGAACTTCATCGGCCTGATTTGTGTTGTTTTGATCAGACTGCTAGTTATTCACAGGAATACATACATTGGTCCTAATAAACATGGCCCTATTACTACAGCTCGGAAGATGATAAAGACAGAAGGCCAGTTAAACATAACATCACAAGCCCTTGAACAAATTTGCTGCAACATTGAAGGTAAAAATCGAAATCAAAGTTATAAGTTACATGTACTAACTAACAATACAATAGGGTACCACTTATAAATTTAACAAAACCAAGCCAAGGACTAAAAACGTTCTAAAACACTGAGTAAAAGAACCCATGGAGACAAAAATTCACATATGTCTGATATTAATCATGTGAGGCTTATCCCTTCAACGCAAGCTAGATAGCTAACCCCTATACAAAATCCCCCAATCGCAGAATCCCCATTAGAATTAGTTAATTGCACGAGCAAGCAAACAATCGAACCGAATCACCTCACCTCCTGGCGAAAATAGGCGTAGGCGAGCGCCATCTTAGACTGGAGGTCTCCTGCGTCGGCGGCGAATTTGTGCAGCAGGAACGCGCGCGAGCGGCAGACCGGGCGCGCCATTCCAGCTCCGGAGAGAAACGCCAGCGCTGACTGTGCGCCGGGGTGTCCCCCAGCGGCTGCAGCGTCGATCTGCGCGGACGCAGTGGAGAAAGCGGCTTCGTCCCCCGAGGATGCGGCTGAGATCATGGCGCGGACGCCCGCGACGAAGAGCGCATCGGACGGTGGGTCCGGCTGATCGCCCGACGGGGAGGGGGTGGTGGGGTCAAGGAGGGGGATCCAGGAGGACGGGGAGAGGAGGGGGTCGGTGGCGGGGGAGTCGTCCGCGAAGTCATCCCAGTCCTCGCTGTCGCCGTCGGCGGATGGCAGCGAGGGGTGCGCGCCAGAGGGGTCCTTGAGGAAGTCTTCGCCGGAGAGGACCAGCACGAAGGGGCGTACGGCCGCGGCGCGGGGGAGGAGAGCGGAGACGGTGAGGACGGCGAGTAGGAGGAGACGGCGGTGGAGCGCGCCGGCCATCGGAGGAGAACCAGACGAGATCCCTGTGCTGCAGTGAGTTTGGAATTTAGGGGGTGCTAACCAATAAAGACTGACAGGTGGGGGTCAAGTTTGAGTTTGGAATTTAGACGTGTACCCCGCAACGTGATTGGCTGGGGCTTTCGATTATCGCAAGATTTCCTATATGAGTTTTGATTTCGAAATATTATTTTTTAAATACATATAACCCTCGTGATAGAGCGAGGCTATGCTATTTCATAAATCTCTACTCCTAATCTCTACTTCTAATGGAGCAGTTGGTAGTCTCGCTTTCAGGTTTTTTTCGTCCCACCTATCATGGCTTTTTTGGTACCTCCTTTCATCTTTGCTGGTTTTTTTCGTAGATTTTTTTTCGTCCCCTCCCCCACTTCGTCGGTTTATTTTCGCTTCACCCTCTCATACATCGAAAAAAACTGAACGGATCAGAACTTTCCATACTAACACAAATTATTTAGTAATGTCTTTATGTAAAAGAATCAATCATAATCAATCTCTAAAGATCAAATCTAAATTAATTAATCTTCATAACGTTTGTTTCCTTCCGAATCAGGTCCATAACTTTCGTTCCTTATTTGGGCAGAAACTGTTTGGTAGTATAGATTAGGAAGCTTCCTATGAGCGTAGTAATAGGAAGTATTATTTTTCTTGATGATTCGTTTTCATGCATGATGATAGTAAATTAGGCCAACATTCACCACTATTTATCAACGTCATCAATCGTGTCCATTCCTACCAGTTTTAAGAAAATCCACTCGCTACGTCTTTTTTAAGGGGATCCGCTCGCTACATCGTTGTGGCACGTTATTTTCACAAGCAATTCTCGTAAAAAAAACACAGCGCCCTACCTCGACTTCCCTACCTGGACGCCGCCCACCGATCTCGCCGCCTCCCGGCGATCCCCTCCTCCCTCCCGCAGCTCGAACGACCCACTATTTTGGCCACGAGTACCGCCTGCCTCTTCGCCCATGCGTCGCCCCTCCTCTTTACCATAGCCACGAGCACCATCCGAGGCGGAGCCGCGGCGCCTCCACAGATGCGGCGGAGACACCATATCCAGTGGAGACGGCGGTGTAAATCTTCTCCCACTCTGCTCCTTCCCCTGGTTACCGGCCTGCTCCACCTCCCCTCTGCTTTGTGTGGATTTGCTCATGTGCAGCAGTAAACTTTATTTAGGTAGAACTATTCTTCTATGCCTTTTTTGTTACTTACAAATTAACTTTTTGAGCCAATGCTTACGGCATGAAGTATTACCTAGAGTTCCTTAATCAATCTGCTTGTCCATCGTTTCATTTGGTTCAATTACTATCAGCAAGAACGCATTATGAAACCGTTAGCTTATGAATGTGTGCTCTTATTGCATGAAGTATGGGAGGTTTTTTTTCGTCCCACCTCCCATGGTTTTTTTGGTACCTTCTCCCACCTTCGCTGGGTTTTTTCGTAGATTTTTTTCGTCCCCTCCCCCCACTTTGTCGGTTTATTTTCGCGTCACCCTCTCACACAACGAAAGAAATCTGAACAAATCAGAACTTTCCATATTGGCGCAAGTTATTTAGTAATGTAGAATCAATCACGAACAATCTCTAAAGATCAAATTTAAATTAATTAACCTTACCTTAAATCGCTCAATCACATTAATTAGAAAACAAATAATTGATTTTCAGAAAAAATCGCTCAATCACATTAACCTTACCTTAACTCATGCATGGTAATCAATCTCCAAACAAAGGAAACAATACATCGAGGGAGCGGTAAATAAACTCCCTTTCTTATGACATGTATATGATCTTCCCTTCCCTCTCCGTTGTCGAGCGTTCTTGATTCTCGAGGCCCATGCTTGGGCTATGTCACTGGGTCGTGACGGTACCGGAGGACGAGAACGGCGAGGCCGGGTGCCGCGGCACCGCGTTGGCCGCGACCGGTGAAGGGGGCGAAGAAGGGCGGCTTCCCTGGCCCTGGGAGTTGGTGCGGTGGAAGCGGCACTTGAAGGACCCGGAGTGGGTGGCCGGCGCGCAGACGCACTTGGAAGCGGGCCACATCCTCCGCGTATTCTTGGAGCTGTGGCTAGCCGATTTACATGAAATTAATTCCCTCAGTTGTGGTGGCAAATATAATACACATAATCCATATTGTTATGCACTAGCGTGTGCGTCAAATAGATTGATTATGGTCCCGTACCCAATAATATGTGTGTGTGTGTGTGTTAGAGAGAGAGGGGGGGAGAGAGAGTGAGGAAAAGGGAAGCAGAGAGTGTGTGTGTGAGGATTTGATGGTAAAAAAGGTCGTCAATGTCACTTGATATGTATGAGAATATTATTATTGAACTCTTAAAATTAATGTGGCCCCGTTGCAACGCACGGGCGTTCTTCTAGTCTCTACTCCTAATGTCTGAGTTGGTGAATAGTCTTCACGGTTTATTTTCGTCTGATTAATTTTCGTCCGGTTTATTTCGTCTCACCTCTCACGTTAATTTTTTCTTCTTCGCACGTAAAAAGGCATAGCGTCTGATACTCCTTACATTTATTCGTGCTTTCTTCGGCAGGTGTCAATTCAATTCAGTCATGTAGATATTTGATAATTAAGAATTCAGAAATAATACCATACAAACAGATCACCTCCATATTTCTCACACCCATCCATCAACGATCACGTCCAACCTTCCATCAACTAGTGATCCCTCGCCTTCGTTCGCCCCTAATAAAAGGAAACACAATGAAGCATTGAGAAAAAAAATCAGGCGCAAGAATCAGGTGCGAGAAATGCTTTCTCTCATAGATTGTCTGGACGAAGGCGAGGTGGGGCGCCGGTCACCTTCCCCATCGACGCGTGCGGCCGCCGCCTGATGCTCCACCAGCAGCTGTCGTCCTTCACGGACACGTCGGGGGTCATAGGCACAGTGGTGTGAGACAGCGACGTCGTGCTCGCCAAGTTCCTCCAGCACGCGGCCGACAGCGGCCTGCTGCTGGTGCGCGGCGCGCCCGCGATGGACCTCGGCGCTGGGTGCGGGCTCGTGGCCGTCGTGGCGGCGCTGCTCGGCGCGCGCGTCGTGGCCACCGACCTGCCCGACCGCGTCCGGCTGCTCCGGAAGAACCTCGAGGAGAACATCGGGGTGGTAGGGATGTGGGGGGGTCGGCAACAGTGGCGGAGCTGGTGTGGGGCGACGAGTACGAGCTGCTGGACCCGCCGCTGGAGCTCGTGCTGGGGTCAGACATGGTGTACAGCGAGGAGGCCGTCGGCGACCTGCTGGCCACGCTCACTCGGCTCGCGGGGCCGGGCACCAGCGTGCTGCTCGCCGGCGAGCTCCGCAACGGTGAGCGGTCCAATCCCGTCCAATCCGATGTTGAATGTCTTGCTGCTGATTGCTGAAGTAATAATGAAGTGTGAATGAAGGACCAGACGTGGCGGTGTCGTGGTGGAGTGCTTCTTGGAGGCGGCCATGGGGGAGTTCGAGATCGGGTGCGTGGAGCAGGCGCAGTGGCACCCCGATTTCCGCACCAACCGCGTCGCCATCTTCATCCTCCTCAAGATTCAAGAAGACACCGCCGCCCCTCCCTGTCTCATTGCCATAGCTGCTCTGCAGAAGTAAATCAGTCAGTACAAGCATGAAGGGTTGGTTCGGTGCAGACTCATTGTTTTCTATATCTATACCTTTTATATCTATCCCTACTAATAAAAGAAATAGGTATTCTTAGTCCGTCATGCTATTTTGTAGGAAAACCCCTGATGTTTCTGACATTAAACCTGTAGTACATATCAAATGTTTTTTAAAATACTTATATCTTTTAAACCGTAACTCCAAATTTAACATATTATATATGAAATTTGATTAGAAAAATATGCAGAATCTAAATATGATGTTATTTTACCTGTTAACAGTTTTAAAAATATTATGTAGGCTGCAATTTTAACAACAATGCATTATCCGTCTTTTTTCATACCGGTACCGATTCAGATTCAGATTTGTTAACTCCAAATTCTTTTTTTCATACCGTTACTGATTCAGGATTGGACATCAAATTGAAGATAAATTTGTTAGAGATACCAATAAATAAGGACATGCATGACAAGAAATAAAAGGACCAAACAAAGATGGGATGTCCGCTATAAAATAAATAAAAGAGAAAATGCAGAGATCCGATAAAGATGAGATGTTGCGCTATTCTCCTATATATAAGAAGAAGAAAACGAATGCATGCATGAAAAAAGTAAAAAGGAGGCATGCATGACAAAAAATAAAATAAAAGACAATTTTGATAAAATAAATAGTGGTGAAATAGGGACCAATATCTGTGACATGTATGGCAAGAAATAGTGATGAAATAGAGGCGCAAGTACCTGCGTCAACATGAGACCATAAAAAATGTTCCTTTTCAGATAAAAAATATCTCTTTTTATGATTAAAAAATCCTGTATCTTTTTAACAACTTTTTTAACTCTTCATGTATTTAAGAAATAGCTACAAATTCTCAGATTATAGAACATTTTTTGTAAATTAAGAGTGTGTGGTATTTTTTCTCCCGTTGCAACGCACGGACCTTTTTGCTAGTAACAATTAACATTATTATTATACCGAAGCCGGTGCACACATTGGATGCATCTCTTAGTGGTAAACATCAATCATCTATGATTCTCAAGCTATATGTCTCATGGTGTACATGATGCCTTCAGTCCAAATAATATGTTTCACTGACATTTAGCTTTTTGAGGGCTCTGTGATTCTCCAGCTACTTAATTTATGGGATAATTAATTTGGTGCCCTTAGTTGTGTCCCCCTCGGCAGGTTTGCCCCTAGTTTCCGAAAACCCTCATTCTTGCCCAACTCACTTTGGTTTCTTTGTGCTTTTGCTCTCCCATCACGGTTCCGTCCAGTCAGCGTCGTTTGACCGCTACCGCCGCTAGATTTAGGACACGGCTTGCCCCCCGTGCTCACTCGCTTGTCCCCCCCTCCTCACTCTTTCGTTCCCCATTCCTCCCATCACACTCTCTCTCCCGGTCCAAACCCTAGTTCATCGGCACCACCACCAGATCCAGAAACCCTAGGGGCACCACCACCAGAACGTCATCTGCAGCACTAGCACATCCATTTCCAGGCGATGGGGGAGAATGGAGAAACCCTAGGCGGCGGCCGCCGCCACAAGAAGGGAATCGCATCGGCGCGGGAGGGCGATGGCTGCGCACACGGCCACAGCGGCGGTGGCGTCGTCGACGGTGACAAAAGCTCGCCATCGGTTAGGGGAAGCGTTGAAGGCGGCTGTGGTAGCAGTCAGGGCGACAAGGGCAAGGGCACCGCATCTGCACGGGAGATCCCAACGGGGTAAGTCTCAGATCTGCTTTTCCTTAGTATCGTAGGCTTGATTCAGAGAAGATTTAGTCATGGTAGATGTTGTGTTCATTATTGTAGGATGGATCCAGCTGTTGCATTCTTTCTGTCTGTTAGAATGGAGACCACAGTCAAAGTTTCTGCTGGTACCAGAGGAAAAGAAAGCAGCTTCACATTTCCATTAGTTGTGGACAACAGTAGTAGTTCATTTAATGATTTAGGGCTAGTATTTGTGCAAAGTATCCATGGGGATTGTTTAATGATGTTGAAATATGATATTGGGACAGTTCACAGGAGAGTTGGAACCCTTTACAGTGTGATGATGAGTTAGGTTTGATGTTTGCAAGAAATGCTGAGACAAGGTCATGCAATTTGGAAATTACAGTAATTCGGAGAAAGAGAGGAGAAAGGTGTGAGAAAACACCTGCATCTAGGACAACTACTGGAGGGACCAGAGGTAGAAGAAGGGGTAGACCATGTGCATCTAGGACAGGAGCTAACAGTACTCCAAGTGCTCCTAGCACTGGTGCAGCAAGTGCTAGTACCACCCCAACTGCTCCAAGTGCCACTAAGAAACAAGATGATTAACTTGATCCAGTTGTGTAGGAAGCACTGCCTGATGCACCTATTTTTCCTGATGAGGAGGATGAGAAGCTTTATCCAGGTTATGTACAACAAAATAATCAGGAACATGCAGCAAATGAGGACTACATACCTGCAGAATTTTCAGATATTGATGAAGATGAAAGGAAAGAGGATCATGACATGGGAGCTTTTGAGGATGCAGATGAGGACAGACCTATCATGATGTATGATAGAGATAACCCAAGCATTGAGGAAGGTGTGGTCTTTCCTGGGGCAGTTGATTGCAGAAATGCAGTTGGAACATTCTCAATCAAGTCTGAAACTGAGTACATCACACTAAAGAGTGACCGGAGTAGGTTCACTGTTAAATGTGCCTATGACAGGTGTAAGTGGAGGCAGCATGCATCTTTGATGAGGAGGAGCACTTTGTTTCAGGTACTAGCTATATAGTTTACTACTATTTGTTTAAATTGTGACCTTTTGTTTTACTAATGTTGTACTGACAGACCATTTGTTTCCTTGTTTTATTTTCAGATCAAAGTGAACCCCCACCCTCACACATGTCCTAGTGTGAACAGATCTCAGAGATTGAGAGCTACAAAAAGAAGGTGGATTGCGGATGGCTTGGATCAGAAAAAATCTAGGGATTGGCACAAAGGAAATTCAGGGTAGATTGTTAGAGAAGTATGGTCTTGAGGTGCCTTACAGCAGATGCTACTATGGTAAGGAAATAGCACTTGACAAGTTATATGGTAAGTACAGTGACAATTTTCAGTTACTTTTTGCTTTCAAAGCAGAAGTAGAGAGGGCATCACCAGGTAGTGTTGTTGACATTGACCATCACATAGTGGAGTGCAAGTTAAAAGGAAAGAAATTCTACAAAGAGTGTTTTAGAAGGGTTTTTGTTTGTTTCAAAGCTTGTCAGAAGGGGTTTCTAGAGGGGTGCAGGCCAATACTTGGCTGTAGATGCAACTGCATTGCATGGTAGGTTTAGGGGCCAACTTGTAGCAGCATGTGCCCTAGATGCACACAATTGGTTATTTCCTGCTGCATATGGTGTTCTTGAAGTGCAGTCTACTGAGAGTTGGACATGGTTTTTCAATATTTTGAAGAAAGTTATTGGACATCCTGAAAGATTAATTATCCATACTGATGCTTGCAAAGGACTGGAGAGTGTTGTTGATGATGTTTATCCTGGAGTTGAGCACAAAGAGTGCATGAGACATTTGTCTCAAAATTTTGGCAAGAAATTCAAAGGGAAATTTTATGATGACAATCTATGGCCTTGCTCACTAACTTACAGCATCAAAAAGCACAATTATCATCTGAACCAGTTGAAAAGCAAGCTCAAAGTGAAGGACTATCTTGAGGAGCACCACACCAAAATCTGGGCTAGAGCTGATTTCACTGAATTGAGCAAGGTTGACTATGTAAATAATAATCTAGCTGAATCATTCAACTCTAGAATCAAGAAATACAAGGGCCTACACCTAGTTGACCTGCTTGACAAGATCAGGCAGTATATTATGGAGAAGTTTGACCTAAGAAAAAGAATTTGCATTGACCATTTCATTGGGCACAACATCATACCAACAGTAATGAAGGCATTAATGGAGAAAACTAAAGGTTTGGAGATGAGCATTGTGAGGAGAAGCCCAACAGAGGCTGAGGTAACTGCAACTGACAGAGAGAAGAGAGAATGGAGGTATCCTGTGGACCTGGAGAAATGGACTTGCAGTTGCAGGCAATGGTAGGTCACTGGTAAGCCATGAATCCATGCACTTTTCTTCATCACTTATCTAAGGGGTGATGCTAGTGCAATTGATAAGTATGTCCATAAGTACTACTCTGTTGAGATGTTCAGAGCCACTTATGCTGAAAACCTACCAGCTTTGGAAGGCAAGCAACGGTGGGACATTGTAGATCCTGGATTCAAGTTATGTGCTCCTGTTCAGAAGCAAGCACCAGCCAGGCCAAGAAAACAGAGGATTAGAGCAAGCAGTGGAGGAAAGGGCCCTGGGCCAAGGAAGAAGAAGTGCAAAAGGTGTGGTAGATGTGGACACCAAGCCCAGGGATGCACACGATCTGTTGATCCAGCTTTTGGAGAAGAAGAGCATTGGGGTGCACAAAATGCAGATGATCATCCAAGAACAGATGAGCCAGCAATAGCAGAAGTGCAAGATGAGGATGAGGATGAGGATCGGCCAATACCTGATGTAGTCCAGCATGAAATGAGACCAGCAAGGGAACCATCTCATGAAGCATCTACACAAGGAAGTGTAGTAAGGTATGTGCAATTCTCACATCCATTTCTGTTCATGCATACATTACAATTTGTGACATATTTGCAATTTTTAGCCCTAGGAAAAATATAAAAAAGCAGCAGAGGGAGGAGCTTCTCCAAGGTTTGTGAAATAGAAGAGAGGTGGAGATGTACAACCAGCAACTACATTGTCAGCTACTGGAAGCAGTGTTGACAGCAAGGTTGTTCCTCCTGCATTAAATGAACCAGCATAAAACCCAGCTCCACCAACTGGCCCCAACCCAGCCGGAAACACTAGAAGCAAGGCAAGGGAAACTCCAAACCCAGCCAGAAACACCAGGAGCAAAAAACTGAAGTTCTAGATGCTATTATCAACTAGATGGTGTTTTTTACACCTTTTATTTACTGTTATGTGTACTGTGTGATGTTGCTAAACTTCTGAGATGCACCTGTTATGTCTGCTGTCCGCTATGGTGTTGTTATGTACTTGGTGTTGTTATGCACAATGTGGTGTAATCTTAAGATTGTCGAACTAATTGTAAATCAAGAGTCATAATTAGAAAAGTGAAAATTAGAGAGCAAAAAACATATCTGGATCAATTTGACATGAACTTACATCCAATGGGCACCTAAAAACGGCGGCCACTGCCTGCACCACCCCATGATACACGGCGGGCAGTAACAAGGCGATGATCGGGGCATCGATGCTTCGACAGAAACTCCTAGCCGGAATAAGACTCATCGGGAAGATAAAACTCTGATGAATGCTGCACAATCCCGACCCCGTCGACCTAAAAAAGAGTCAAGTTTCCCCCAAAATGTCACAAACCCTAGCTTTGAACCCCAAAATGTCGGGTAGGGTGGAGAAGCACGACCCCACCACATTGCTTACCTCTCCGGTCGCCGGCGAGAAGCTAGATGAGCCCAAGCTTGCCATGCGCACCGGCTCCTTCTTCTCCTACGTCCTGCTCCCCCCTCCAATCTGGTCGCGCCTTCCTTTCCTCTGTTTTTCGTGAGAGCTGGCTGAGGGACGAAGGGGTACTGAAGTTAGCAGCCACAAGGGAAAAAATGTCCAAAATCTAGCGCCGATAGCGATCAAACGGCGCTGACTGGACGGAACCGTGCCGAAAGGGCAAAAGCATAAGAAAACCAAAGTGAGTTGGGCAAGGATGAGGTTTTTGGAAACTAGGGCCAAACCTGCCGGGGGTGACACAACTAGGGGTATAAAATCAACTTTCCCTTAATTTATGTACCTACTTAATTTGATTATCCAATGTCAGCAACAAGTAAAAAGCGGACGCCTCATCTCACTTCTGTCGTCCTGTCCTACCACTCAAGAGTTGCCACCATGTAACCTCGTGACCTACCCCATCCCGGATTCCTTCCTCTCCTCCCTCTTTGTCTCTCGTGCATGCTCATGCATGGGATGGGCTACTCGGCCGTTCCCCGTAGGCAGCCACCATCCTCCTTGGCATCGTGCTGTCAGCACCTTCGCTAGGTATCAAGGGTTCCAAGATCCCGGTCTGATCTAATGTTGTCCGGTTAAGAGCCATGGCCGCGCAGATCATGTAGACCGCCGTCGATGGCGGCCCCTCTATCACTATGGCGCACTGATTCCCCATGTATCTTCCGCATCTGAGGACCTCCTCTGGCAAGGACACAGGAGTCGGACTCATTGTTGAGGACACACGGCCACTGCCATGAGGTGAGAGCCGCCTATCCGGTAAGGAGGTGGGAGACGTCGCCGCCATTCGTCATGAACCGACATGGATGCCGCTTCAGCTGTGTTGGCATGCTCCTCCTAGATAACAAACGAGCATCAGCTCTGCTGAGGTCAGGCTTTGCAAATTCTAATAAACTTTCATCAATTAGACCGGCTTATTAGATGTCCAACGGACATAGAATGGAGTACTGAAGTACATCAGGTTTGTGGGCGACCAAGGTTTATATCTGCCAGATTTCTATAATCGCTTACCTGCAGACCTTGCGCTATATTTTACACCAGGCATGCAAGCTAGAAATGGATGAGAATTTCTGCACGATCCTCGAAATCCTTGAGATTGCACTGACGTAGTCTCCATGATAATGAGGGAGAGAACAACGTCTAATTAATAGTAACAAGACATAATAGTAACAAGACATGATCATCAATTGTGTAAAATAGCAAGTGTAAGATATATATGCACCACTTTGCTAGATCGAATAAATCTATTGATTACTCATGCTGCTTCAATTGGGTTGTTACGAAAACATGAAAAGTACTTTAAAATGATTCTAAGTCGTATGACACCTAATAAATATATTGGTTAGTCATGCTGCTTCAGTTGGGCTGTTGTCGACATTGACATTGAAAATTCTACTACTGCGGTTCGCACCCAAGTCTACATCAGATGATCAGATTACTAACTATTGTAGGTGATGCTCTTTCTTCCCAGTTTTCACTTTTCATTAGGGCCTTATATAAGGTTGATTGACCAGCGGTATGCTTGCTCTGGTCTAGAGAAAGAGGGTGAGCAGAGAATGATGATCGATTGCTACTACTGCATTGTATATCTTATGAATTGGCAAGTGGCACAGAGTACAGACTGTATAATGTTTGCCTCAAAATAAAAGATTGTACAACCGAAACAGTTTGTCATATATAAATTATTCCCTTTCGTGATAAATTTTATTGCTGCTATTTGCAGATGAAGTGGATACTACCAGTGTGTTCCTGTACGATATTGTGGGCATACGATCAAGAAGAATGTCTCGGTGCGGTAATGATAGTGCGAGCATTTTTGTTGCTTACCACTAATCTTTGGGCTTCTCTATTAGCAAGAAGTCAATTTGTTAGTGGAGACATAGCTGCAAGGATGCGGTATTTCAACTTTGAGATTATTTAAGCTTTTGGATTTCAGATTATAGTTGTCGTCAGCAAACATGTATGCTCTTGTACTATTGTCTATCAGTTATCTTTAATCTGTAGAACTTTGTGATTAAATTTGTTTGATATTCTGATTTGGACCATTGGATTTAGGGAGAACCCACTTTGATTACTTTTCACCATTGGATTTAAGTCGTATCGCCATAGGACCATACGAGAAGACCATTGTGGAGACTAGGTCTCGTCGCCCTCCTCTGACCCTCCTGCCTCAAGACCATCGCTTGTCTTATGCATCATCGTGTTAATATTTTTTTGTTTCCGATTACATGGAGTGGCAAAGATGAATTCACAATGAAGTTTCAACTTCATTTATTTATTTTATGCATATAATTAATAATGTTTTCAGTTTTATAACCGATGATAAGAACGGTCAAATTATAACCCATAATCGTATAAGAACCGGAACATACCTCTGTGACTGTGAATACATTTTGTTTCTTCTTCATTAAATGTCGAATGTCACATATTAATAGTTCCCGGTCAGTACGCCATGTCAGTTATCATGTCGAAAATTGTTAACATTTTTGTTCGCACATTAATATGAACATTACCTGCATAAAGGTTGTCCAAATTTCTGTACAGAATGGTATGTCCTTTCTCGAGTGCTGCTCCTGGCCACACCAGTGCGCCAAACCTAGACGCTAGAGGATGGGCCAAATCAAGCGGCCTGCTGCCACTGCCGCTGGGAGCTCGCGGCGGCGGCCCCAAGGTTGGTTGTGACGCCGGTCTGGTCGGTGCGGTTGCAGATGCGGCAGTCCCCTTCGGCTATGTGGGCAGCAACGAGGCAGCCGGGAGATGTGTGTCCTTCTTCATGCGGCTTGGGGAGCGGCCTTGGGGCGCCTCGACGAGATCCACCAGGGACGGCTTGGCGGTTGGCGGCGCTCCGGCGGCTTCTCGCGTGTGGATCCGGCGGGTAGTGATGCAGCTGGTGGCTCCTGGCTGCTTGCCTCTCACTCCACTGATGGTGCTGCGGCTGCTGCGGGTTGCTCATGCTTCGGCCCGGCAGCTCTGCTCTGCGGGATGGGGCGGGGTGGCGGCCTCCCTCCAGGCTTGGTGCGATGAATCTAGCCATCTTGCTAGCCCGGCATGGTTGTGGCATGGTGGAGGCTGTTGGAGCGGTGGCCCTAGATTTGGTGCTAGCGGCTTAGGCTGGGGGGTGGTGCGTGTGTCTAGACATGGTGGGTCGTGGGACCCCATGACCAGTTGGTTGTCGCCCTCGGTAGGATGGGGTTTCTTGGCTGTGCCAGTGTGAGCAGTTGATGGTTGAGTATCTCCAGGAGAAATCCTATGCTCGGCCTTTGTCGGATCAGGCAACGGTGATGCCCATGGGCATCATGCTTTTTCCTGGAAGTGTTTTTGTTGTGTGGTGCTCATCCCCGTCCCCGTGGCCTTGGTCCGGAGGGAAAGATCATATCCTCAGGATCAGGCGATGAAGGCGCCTTCATGTCTTCTTCCTTCTTGGGGGCATCGTCTCAGAGCTGGCCACAACCTAGAGACTGGTGGATGGCGGCATCTTCGTTGCATGCTTTGCGGCATCTTCGCCGTGTAGTTTGTTAAGGTGGACATTTCAGGGGCGATGGTGTCTGTTTGGCAACGATGGTGGAGTCAAGAGGAGCTTCGTTCATGACACGGGCTTCGATACTCGGATCTTCTCGACGTGTCCGAGGTGCTCTTTCGTCTGTTGCTTGGTTGCTTTGAAGTGAAAGTTTCAGCGTCGCAAGTCCTGCACATTTCCCTTGTGATGCTCGTCATCAGAGTCAGAGTTGTCGGTTATTTGCACGTGTGGCCTTCGGTTGGCATGTGTCGTCATGGTTTCTGTGCAGCTGTTTGTGGGTTGGCTCGATGATGAAGGTCTATGGTGAAGTCGGAGTTGCCCGTTCTGAGGTAACCAATGATGATGATGACGCTTGCGACTACTCGGCAAATGTGTTTTCCTATTTGTAGCTCTATGTTCTATGTCGATAGCCAGGTTGGCCGGAGTACCCATGTTATGTGGGCTGGATTATATCGGTTTTAGCCTGGTTTTCCGTCAATTAACTGGGCAATTCGCTCTCTCTAATCAATGAAAATGGCAAGTCTTTTGCGTCATTTCCAAAATAGACATATAGGTGTATGGGGAGGAGGGACGACAAGAAATAGGCCGCTTTGTTTTTCACTGATGGTTAAGGAGATGTTTCCTTGATGGGAAGAAAAACAAGAATAGAAAGAATTGGGATGCGTTCGATCTGGAGGTATCCAAAACATAGGATTGGGAGCATGTGTAGGAATAAAAGATGGTTGCAGCTATAAAATGGAGGAACAGGAAACCATAGAAAAGCTTACAAGAAGGCCCACAACAATGGTTACAACGAAAGACGATTGCTGATATAAAATGAGCATTATTTACATACCCATTTTCGGCATGTGGCAACGCACGGGGCGTCTACTAGTGAGAGTAAATGGTTTGATTTATAATGAAACTAGGCCAAAAACTATGATGGCTGCAACGTAGAAATAAGTCGCCTCGCCCACCAACTGATCTGTCTGTCACGGACCGTTTGATCCTTTCAGCATTGGAGCGCCTCGCTTCATCCTCCTCTTTCCTCCCTCGCAACACACTTATGCCTTCTCACGGCATGCCTCGTGCGGCACCGCCATCCTAGCAAGAGCTTGCAGCACAACAACCCCCGCAGAATCCCGATGGCCGCTTGCAACACCTTGTCCAGCTTGCAGCAGCGAGAGCACACTGGCGCCCTTCGACATTGCAGCGCCATCCCCTGTTGTCATTCCTATCCGACGAGGCTCTAACGCAACACCGTGCGGCCCTAGAGATGCTCCAATCCAACCCCGTGTGGTCCCAGTGATGTTTCAATGCAACGCCGACAATGACCCAATAGAACACCGCGCGTCCCTGGTGGCCTGATGATGCACCATGGCAGCAAAAGGACACAGCGATGCTCCATCGCAGCAAGGGGAGCAGCTCCACTGCAGCACCGATGGTCCGACAATGTTCAACTGCAGCACTGATAGCCTTCCGACGATGCTCCATTGCAGCACTGGACGACCTCGATGGAGCTTCATCGCAATCCTGACGCCCCCCCGGCAAAGCTCCATTCGCGGCGACGAGTGTTGCGATGCAGCGAGGTGGCCATGGTGAAAGCTGTAGCGTGTGGCAGCGATGATGGAAGCTAAGATGCAGCGTTGCGTGACGAAGGGTGTTGCGACGCGACACAACATCCATGGTGGAAGCTGTGACGCAGGTGTGCAACAATAACGATGAAAGTTGTGATGCAGCGCCAGTGGCAATGTCGGAGCTGCGACGCAGCGTTACCAATGACGGGTGATGCGACGCAACGCGATCGCCGTGGCGGAAGCTGCTATGCAACACACGGCGCTAATGGCAAAAGCTACGATGTAGTGGCTGGATGCTGCGGTGCAGCGCCATCAGCTGTGGCGGGTGCTGTAGCGCGGTAGGCTACGGCGCGTGCGGCGAAGCGATGGCGGATTGCGGCAACGCTAATGAATACTTTGTTGGCGGAGATGGAAGAGATAAGGTGTGTGTGTGTGTGTGAGAGAGAGAGAGAGAGAGAGAGAGAGAGAGAGAGATGTGGGCCATAGAGGGACACATGGTTGGCACACGAGGCGGTTTGCATGAGGGAAAAATCTATCAGTTGTTTATAAAACTATGTATAGCATGCCGATTGTTGATTAGAGGACAACCATGTAATGTCCTTGATAACCAAAAAAAGTAGACCTAGAATGCAATGAAGCAAATCAACAAATGCAGTATCCCGACGTTGCGGACTTGCTAGCAGCACTCACACCACCAAAGTGAAAACCGCTAACCAATAAAATTAACATTCACCACCAGACACGTTTAGCACCCCACGAATAGGGCGTGAAGCTAGCTCGTAGCAACACCTCCAAGGAGGGCAACAACACCGTGATGGTGTCATCATCGTTCCTCGTCCCTCATTGTCTCGAGACATTCATTTAGAACATTTCACATGACACCCTAAGGAAGCGTCTCACCACGCCATAAACCACCATGTCCCTCTTATATCCAAGCAACTATGTGAGGGAGATCTTAAAAATATGAAGGAATATGGATTTAATGCATGCTATAACCTTCAAACATGCCAAATTTAATATAAAATTATCGTGTTTTATGTCCTTTCTTCTTTACCCAGAGTGGCTAGTGACCACATCTCATTTGTTGCTGGATACTGGTGCTAGGAGGGTTACCTCCCAAAAGATTTTTCATTCTGAAAAATGGTGGCTTGATCATCCAGAAATTTAAAAATATTATACATGATATTTGGAATGCTCCCACCTTTGGTGCTTCTGCAATTGAGATATGGCAACCTAAAACTAGACTATTAAGGAAGAAAGTAAAAGGTTGGAGTAGTAACCTTGAAGCTGAATTAAAAAGGAAGAAGAGAAACCTCATGCAGGAGTTTGATATTCTTAATGTGTTTTACGAAGATCATCGATTAGATGATTCTGGCAGAACTAGAATGAATGACATTAAGAAAGAGCTAGAGATTATCTGGCGTAAAGAGGAAGTTGCCTTGTGGCAAAGATCTAGGGATAGTAGGATTAACAACGGTGATAAAATAATGGTTACTTCCATAATTTAGGGAATCATGGGCATAGGAAAAAATCACTTTTCAGAATTAAATAGTGATAATGGCACTGTTTATTCTACTAAAGAGATACTGGAGGTCGCTACTTCCTTTTATAAAAAATATTTGGTCATGAAGACAATTTCATTGTCATTTGGGCCCTTCCTTTTGGAAAAATGAGGAGTTGATCACTCAGGATGACAGTGACCTTCTTAAGTGCAACTTTTTCTGAGGAAGAAACTAAGAAAACCATTTTCGGTTCATATGCCCATGGAGCTCTTTGCCTTGATGGTCTTTCCTTTCCCTTTTATCAAACATTCTGGGACCTAATCAAATCTGACTATGTTGCCTTGGTGACTTTGAGGAAGGAAGTTTGAATGTGCACTAATTAAACTTTCCTTTGATTGTGATTATCCCTAAAGGAGTCGAAGTGGATGCTCAAGATACAAAGAAGTTCATGCCTATTAGTAAATGTGTTATTAATTGTTTTACTAAATCCATGGATAATAGGTTTTCCCCAGTCACTAATAGGTTTTCCTCTTCATGAGTGTGGTGACGGGTCATGAGGTCATACATGAGGTTTAAAATTCCGGACCTGAGGAGCTTATTCTTAAGATGGATTATGAGAAGGCCTATGACAAAGTTAGTTGGGATTTTCTGTTTGAAATGATAAACTCTAGAGGCTTTGATTCAAGTGGATTTCCTGGATTAAGAGTACAATTATCTAGAGTACCTTCAGTATTAGAATTAATGACACAAATGGTCCCTACATTGTGGGGTGTAAGGGGCTCAAATAAGGGGGACCCCATGTCCCCTTTGCTTTTTAATTTAGTGTCTGATGTTTTCTTTAAAATGTTTGTTAAGGCTGCTAATCATGGCTTGATTTCTAGGCCTCTACCTAACATTGTCCCTGGTGGTGTGACCAACTTACAGTATGCTGATGACACCCTCCTCTTCTTGAAGAACTCTGTTGAGAATGCCAGAAATTTCAAATGGACTCTTTCTTGGTTTGAAAACCTCTCTAACATGAAAATTAACTTCCACAAGAGTGATTTACTCACTCTAACAACTAACATGGAAGAGGATGTTGCAAAATATTTTTCTTTTTTGTTGCCAGCTTGGCTCCTTCCCTATTAATAAGTACTTAGGGGTGCCTTTGCATTATGGCAAGTTGAAGAGAGAGGATCTCTAACCTATTATTAATAGTATTTTCAAGAATATTTTTTGGGTGGACGGGCATAACTCTTTCATATAGATGGAAGCTTATTATACTTTGTGATTGTATTGTTAGTATACATGCTTATCCCATGGCCACGATTTAATTCCACAAATGGACTATTAATGCCATCGATTCTCACATGCCTCACTTCCTTAGGGCGATATGGCGGATCAACATAAATATCATCTAGCCCACTGGGGTCTGGTTTCAAGGAAGAAAAACTTTGATGGTCCTGGTGTTCACAGTATTAGAGATTTTAACATGGCTTTGTTAGCTTCTTAGGGGAAGAGATACTTCGATATGTGGATAGTGACTGGAGCTTTGATTGATCATAAATCTAACACTATAACCCTGATGTTCTCTGTTAAAAACTGGTGCGGTCTCTCCGTTTTGGAAGAGTGTGACTTGGGCTCTTTCTGCCTCTAATTAAACATTCTACAGGTGGAAAGTTGGTAATGGAAACAATACTAGTTTTGGCATAATACTTATTCAGGATTGTTCCCTAAAAATTCAATTCAAGGAACTTTTTATAATTTGTAATCAACCTAACTACTTGGTCTCTCAAGTTTGGGATGGGATTGATCTCGAAGCCACATTTAGAAGATGTGTGGATTAGAATGGCATGATCCTTTGGAATCAGCTCCTGAATTTACCCTATATGGTCTTCCAGATTCACCTATCTGGGTGCTAGAACCTAAAGGAAAATACTCTATTAAATCATTTTATAATTCTATTAACTTTTGAGGTGTCGCATTTATAGTTTGAGATAATTTTTGGAAAATCTTCGCCCTGAAAAGATTCATGTCTGGCTTCGGTTGATCGTTTACAGCAAGGGTTTGACTAGAGATAATCTGGCTAAGAGGAGGCGTTTAGATGACCCTTCCTGTCTCTTTTGTGGGAATGAATCAGTGCAACACTTTTTTTCTCCGGTTTCTTCCAAATAAAAATGCCTCAGAATTTCATTGGTATTATTGCCTTGTGACGCATGCATAAGACAAGCATGTTCTGAATTTATCCCAGTTGCCTCCTTGTGGAGCATATGGACACTAAGGAATGAATTTTGTTTCTAGGGACGTACTTGGAGAATCATTCATTGCATCTAGTACGCCCCGAATGTATCTCCTTTTCGAAACACTTTTGCTCTTATTTTGGACTCTAATTTGCATGATTTGAATGGAATTAACCCAGACTGACGCTGTGTTGGGGATATAACTATTGGTATGACCCGCCCAGGAGGGGCCGGGTTATACCTACAAGTATTCTTGAAGCCCAAGACCAAGGTTGAAGATGGTGGCTCAGTTAAGGGCCCAAAGCCCAGAGGCAACTTAAGGCCCATAGTGCTAAACCGCCATATGTACATGACTTGTATTCTAAGGCAAGAATAGTTAAGAGACTGAGCCGGACACTGTTTATGAGACGGCCGGGACTCTCTGAGACGCCGGGCGTCGACCTCTATATATAAAGGGACGACCCGGCGGCGGTTCAGGGCAAGTATCATCAGATCGAGAGCTAGGTCAAGCGATTCCGCTCCCTAGTTATCGAGTCATAAGCAATCCCACTCAAAACTGGATCGTAGGTGAGGGAGTCCCGGACTAGGGGGTGTCTGGATAGCCGAACTATCATCTTCGGCCGGACTCCTGGACTATGAAGATACAAGATTGAAGACTTCATCCCGTGTCCGGATGGGACTTTCCTTGGCGTGGAAGGCAAGCTTGGCGATAAGGATATGTAGATCTCCTACCATTGTAACTGACTCTATGTAACCCTAACCCTCTTCGGTGCCTATATAAACCGGAGGGTTTTAGTCCGTAGGACGAACAACAATCATACCATAGGCTAGCTTCTAGGGTTTAGCCTCTCTGATCTCGTGGTAGATCTACTCTTGTACTACCCATATCATCAATATAAATCAAGCAGGAGTAGGGTTTTACCTCCATCGAGAGGGCCCGAACCTGGGTAAAAACATCGTGTCCCTTGTCTCCTGTTACCATCCGCCTGGACGCATAGTTCGGGACCCCCGACCCGAGATCCGCCGGTTTTGACACCGACATTGGTGCTTTCATTGAGAGTTCCTCTGTGTCGTCATCTTTAGGCCCGATGGCTCCTCCGATCATCAACAACGATGCGGTCCAGGGCGAGACTTTTCTCCCTGGACAGATCTTCGTATTCGGCGGCTTTGCACTGCGGGCCAATTCTCTTGGCCATCTGGAGTAGATTGAAAGCTACGCTCCTGGCCATCAGGTCAGATTTGGAAGTTTGAACTATACGACTGACGTCCGCGGAGACTTGATCTTCGACGGGTTCGAGCCGCAGCCAAGCGCGCCGCACTGTCACGATGGGCATGATCTTGCTCTGCTGCCGGACAGTGCCCTGGAGGCCGCACAAGTGTCCGCTCCGACCCTTAGCTCGGAGCCGACTGCGCCGATCGAGGATGGGTGGCTGGACACCGCCTCGGGGGCTGCTATCTCTATGGCGATTGAGCCGAACACCAACCTTGTCCTTTGCAAAGCTCGTGACTCCAAGGTGCCGGACTCCTCTCCGGACTCTGAACCTTCCGCACCCCTGCCAATCGAATCCGATTGGGCGCCGATCATGGAGTTCACTGCTGCGGACATCTTTCAGCACTCGCCCTTTGGCGACATCCTGAATTCGCTAAAGTTTCTCTCTTTATCAGGAGAGCCCTGGCCGGATTATGGTCAGGAAGGTTGGGATGTGGACGACGAAGAAATTCAAAGCCCACCCACCACCCACCTTGTAGCCACTGTTGATGACTTAACCGACATGCTCGACTTCGACTCCGAAGACTTCGACCGTATGGACGACGATGTAGGAGACGACCAAGAACCAGCGCCTACAGGACACTGGAAGGCCACCTCGTCATACGACATATACATGGTGGACATCCCAAATGATGGGAATGGCGATGGAACAACGGAGGATGACCCCTCCAAGAAACAGACTAAGCACCGACGTCAGCGGCGCCGCTCTAAATCCCGCCACAGCAAAAACGGAGATTCCGGCACCGGAGACAATAACACCCCGGACAGTGCTGAAGACAACCCCCTCGAGCAGGATTCAGTGCAGGAGGATGGAGAAGCCAGCCCTCATGAGAGAGCGGCAGACAAAGAGGTAGAGGACGATAATTACATGCCTTCCTCCGAAGACGAGGCAAGCCTCGACGATGACGAATTTGTCGTGCCTGAGGATCCCGTCGAATAAGAACGTTTCAAACGCAGGCTTATGGCCACAGCAAGCAGCCTCAAGAAAAAGCAGCAACAACTTAGAGCTGACCAAGACCTGCTAGCCGACAGATGGACTGAAGTCCTCGCGGCCGAAGAGTATGAACTCGAATGCCCCTCCAAGAACTACCCAAAATGCAGGCTGCTACCCCGATTAGAGGAGGAAGCACCTAAACCTACATCACCAGCGCATGATACGGCCGACTGGCCACCTCGTGGCCGCGATAGAGAGGCCTCTCGGCCCTCCACTCAAGCCGCACCCCGGCGCCGCTCAACAAATACCAAGGCGCGGGGAAATGCGCCAGACCTGCGGGATATATTGGAGGACAAGGCAAGACAAACAAGATCGATCTACAGATCGCGTGGGCGCCCCATGATGCGTGGTGATAACCGTCACGCCGGATATGGCAATTCCGGCCGGGCCGAACACAGTAGACAAAGCTCATTTGAGCTACGTCGTGATATAGCCCAATACAGGGGCGCCGCACACCCACTATGCTTCACAGACGAAGTGATGGATCATCAAATCCCTGAGAGTTTCAAACCCATAAACATTGAATCATACGATGGCACGACAGATCCTTCGGCCTGGATCGAGGACTATCTCCTTCATATCCACATGGCCCGCGGTGATGATCTACACGCCATCAAATACCTCCCACTCAAGCTTAAAGGACCAGCTCGGCATTGGCTTAACAGCTTGCCAGCAGAGTCAATTGGTTGTTGGGAAGACCTGGAAGCCACATTCCTCGACAACTTCCAGGGCACCTACATGCAACCACCAGACGCCGATGACCTAAGACACATAATTCAGCAGCCAGAAGAATCGGCCAGACAATTCTGGACACGGTTCCTAACCAAGAAAAATCAAATCGTCGACTGTCCGGATGCAGAGGCCCTTGCAGCCTTCAAACATAACATCCGCGACGAGTGGCTTGCCCGGCACCTAGGACAGGAAAAGCCGAAATCCATGGCAGCCCTCACAACACTCATGACCTGCTTCTGCGCGGGAGAGGATAGCTGGCTAGCTCGTAGTAACAATATGACCAAGAGCCCTGGTAATTTGGATACCAAGGACAGCAACGGCAGGTCGCGTCGCAACAAGCACAAGCGCCGCATTAATGGCGATAATGCTGAAGATACGGCAGCCAATGCCGGATTCAGAGGCTCTAAACCCGGTCAGCGGAAAAAGCCATTCAAAAGAAATACTCAGGGCCCGTCCAATTTGGACCGAATACTCGATCGCTCGTGGTAGATACACAGCACCCCCGAAAAGCCAGCCAATCACACCAACAGGGATTGTTGGGTGTTCAAGCAGGCAGGCAAGCTAACTGCCGAAAACAATGACAAGGGGCTGCATAGCGATGACGAGGAGGAGCCCCGGCCGCCGAACAATAGAGGATAGAAGGGCTTTACCCCACAAGTGCGGACGGTGAACATGATATACGCAACCCACATACCCAAAAGGGAGTGGAGGCGTGCACTAAGGGACGTATATGCGATGGAGCCAGTCGCCCCAAAGTTCAACCCGTGGTCATCTTGCCCGATCACTTTTGATCGAAGGGACCACCCCACTTGCATCCGCCATGGCGGATTCACCGCATTGGTTCTAGACCCAATCTTTGACGGATTTCATCTCACTAGAGTCCTGATGGACGGCGGCAGCAGCCTGAACCTGCTTTATCAGGATACAGTGCGCAAGATGGGCATAGACCCCTCAAGGATTAAACCCACAAAGATGACCTTCAAAGGTGTCATACCAGGTGTAGAGGCCAACTGTACAGGCTCAGTTACACTTGAAGTGGTCTTCGGATCCCCGGATAACTTCCAAAGCGAGGAGTTAATCTTCGACATAGTCCCGTTCTACAGCGGCTATCACACACTGCTCAGACGAACCGCATTTGCAAAGTTCAATGCGGTGCCGCACTACGCATACCTGAAGCTCAAGATGCCAGGCCCTCAAGGAGTCATTACGGTCAACGGAAACACCGAACGCTCTCTCCAAACGGAGGAGCATACGGCGGCCCTCGCGGCAGAAGTACAAAGCAGCCTCTTAAGGCAATTCTCGAGTCCGGCTATTAAAGGCCGGACACCGTCAAGCGCGCCCGGAGTAACCTACAACAAGACCGCCTGACACGTTCCGAGCACGCGTAGCAATGCGGCCCCAACCCTAGCCCTCGCGAAATTGCGAAACCAGTACTACGCGTACATAATTACGCTCTGGAAATACCATGGGCATAGGGGGAGGGGCACGGCCACGGCAGGCCCAGAATGCGGCTCAACCGCACCAGGGGCTCCCAATTGTGTCATTCTTCTTCTTTTTTCTTACTTTCAGGACTCCTTTCTCGAGAAGCCCTGTCCGGCAGTAGAACCGCCGAACACACGATGCAACAGCCAGAGAAGCAGAAAGCTACGTCGAGTGTACAGGTGGTCTCTATAACGAGCAGTATACTTGTTTTACATATAATCCCGCAGCTCGCTTCTGGAGGGGGACATGTCAAATAGTCTCGTCCCTTGCTTACCACACTATTTGTATCGTTCTGCTTTTACCGCAGCTTCCTTGAATAAACAATGCATAGCTTTTGCCTATTATTGCATTCCTTTTTTTATTTATATATGTTCAATTATGACATGTTGCATCCGTACGCTTTGGTACGGCCAAATACACCAGGGGCTTAAGTACCCCAAAATATGGTGTGATAAGTCCGAACACTTTCACAAGTGCGGCACCCCGAACTTATAGCATTATATGCATCGGCTCCGAATCATGTCTTGGGTCAATAGTTGGGTTTGCCCGGCTCCCATGTTTTGGTACCTTACGTTCCGTTATATCGGCTAAGGTAGCGCTGGGAGAACCACTGCGATTGTGCGCCGGTTGAGCTGGGTTGAGCACCTCAGTGGAGAAAGCTAAAACTGACCGTCATGATAGGGCGAGAGCCGGTCGCTGTTCGAGAGGTTTTTCGAGTCCCTAAAGACTTATGTCGCTTAGAACGAAGAGTCGGCTTTGTCCGGCCCAGGCGTGGATAGTGCCCCGACCTCGGTCTTCCGAATACTAGGGGCTTCGCCAAAATTTAAAATTATAGAATTCTATGGCTAAGTGAGAGTGTTCAAGCATTATAGTCTGGTTGCCTTGTTCGTTCGTTGAGCGCCTCCCTCGAAGGACCCAAGAATGGGAAAAAGAGCGCTCAAGTTTATCCCGAACACCCCAGCACTCATGGTATGGGGGCAGAAGCCGACGACTCGCCATCTCTCAAATTTAATAAATGGCTGCACAGAAGGTAATATTTTAAATTCACAAGCGTTGCTTAGCGCATATGAACAAGTTGTCAAGCGTACATGATAACAAATGAGAGTTTACTCAAAAATTACATCTTTGGAGCATTCACCTGCTATAAGGCGGGCACCGTTCAGGCCGCCCGCATAATACATCTCGGGTGTGCGATACTCCCGGCCTGGCGGTGGAGCGTCCGTCACAAGCTTCTCAGCGTCCATCTTGCCCCAGTGCACTTTAGCACGGGCAAGGGCCCTACAGGCACCTTCGATACAGACGGAGTGCTTGATGACTTCAATCCACGGACAGGCGTCCACCAGCCGCCTCACCAGCCCGAAGTAGCCCCCAGGCATGGCCTCCTTCGGCCACAGCCGAACTATGAGGCCCTTCATGGCCTGTTCGGCCACCTTATGGAGCTTGACCAGCTGCTTCAGCTGGTCGCTTAAGGGCACCGGGTGTCCGGCCTCAGCATACTGAGACCAGAACACCTTCTCCGTCGAGCTCCCCTCCTCAGCTCGGTAGAATGCGGCAGCGTCGGACGCACTGCGGGGCAGATCTGCGAATGCTCCTGGAGAGCTCCGGATTCGGGTAAGTAACAAGTAATTCACTTTCACGTGCTTGCTTTGCATGAAGAATGCCTTACCCGCCGCTATCTTCTTTATTGCCTCAATTTCCTGGTGGGCATTTGGGGCTTCGGCCTTAGTGGCTTTGGCGCTCTCAAGAGCCGAGGCGAGCTCGGACTCTCGAGTCTTTGATTCACGCTCCAAACTCTCGTGTTTTTCCACGAGAGCCTGGAGCTCTTGCCGCACCTCCGCCACCCGCACCTCCTGCTTCTCTCGCTCGGTGCGTTCTGCGGCCGCATTGCTTTCAGTCTTGGACACCGCTTCCTTCAGGGTCGCCACCTCGTTCGTGGCCCCTGCAATTCTCACGTTATTCCTATTATTTTTTGCAACCGCATCTTTTATATACTTCCATAAGGTATTACTTACCTTCCTTGTCCTCGAGCTGCTTCTTGGCAAGGCCGAGCTTGTTCTCGGACCGCTCGAGGCTCTGCTTCAATGCATCAACCTCTGCAGTTAGTGCGGCAGAGGTCAGCAGCGCAGCCTGCATTCCCATATTGACATGCTTATGTTAGACTCCTGCGTATATCTTTCTAGATCCTCAGTTCGGCTTTTCTTTCCGAACACCAAACTGAGCATCAGGGGCTACTGTCTATGCGGTAATACTTTTACAAATCTTAACTACATACCTCAAAGCCTGTTAGAAGGCTGGCACAGGCTTCAGTCAGCCCGCCCTTGGCGGACTGAACTTTCTGGATCACCACACTCATAACAGTGCGGTGCTCCTCGTAGATGGAGGCACCGTTAAGTGCCTCCAGCAAATTATCCGGTGCCTCCGGTTGGACGGAGGTCACCGGTGTCGCAGTCTCGCCCTTCTTACGAAGGGGCCGCCTGCCGGACTCCGGAGCCACTGAAGGTTCCGGTGCGGAGTCGGGCCCAGGGCCGAACTCAGAACCCTTCGGGGTTTGATCCCCTTGTGCCTGAAGTCCAGGAGGTTGCCTTGCGGCACCTCCGGGACCTCCTCCTCCTGGCTGGGCCCCTTTTGGGACCCCACCTCGGCGTCATCCGCAGCGCGAGGAGAGGAGATGGCCGGAAGTGAAGTGCTATTCAAATCCTACGAAGCCAGGGAGCCGCTCGTTGAAGTGTCGAGCCCGTCCTTGGGCGGGCTGCAGGGTTATATTCGGCGTTAGGAGATTCTACGTGACAAACGAAACACCATGAATTATTCTGGTATCTGGACACTTACGATGTTGCCAGGGGCTTAGTCCTCGGTGGCCACTCCTCTTCACCGTCGTCGGCGTTGGTGGAGTAGTCCGGAGGGAGGGTCCTTCCCTTCTTGGACCCTTCGGCCTCCCTCGTTGGGGCGGCCTTCCTTTTCTTCTCTCCCCCCGCTGGGGGAGAGGCCTCTTCTTCCTCCTCCTCGCCTTCGCGGGAGGAGTCCGCCTCGGAGTCGTCGGACGATGAGTCCGACAACACCTGGCGCCGGGAACTCTTTCAAGTTCCCGTGGCCTTCTTCTTGGCCTTCTTCTCTGGCACCACGTAAGGTGCTGGAGCCAGTAGCCCCGTTAATTGGGCATCCGCTGGGTCTTCTGGCAAGGGAGCCGGACAGTTAACCTGCCCGGACGTCTTTTGCCAGGCCTGTCAAAGGTAAAGGGAGTTTAGATCCCACATATAGTCAAACTATGAAAAACAAGTGTCCTGTAAAGGGTAAAATAGCTTACCTCGCAGGCTTGACGCTGCGAGCTAAATCCACGATCTTCGGTAGCGGATGCGGGAGCCTCGGCGCCCTTGAACAGCACCTTCCAGGCATCTTCGTATGTAGTATCGAAGAGCCTGCTCAAGGTTTGGTGCTGTCCCAGATCAAACTCCCACAAATTAAAGGCCCGTTGTTGGCACGGGAGGATCCAACGGATGAGCATGACCTGGACTATGTTAACGAGCTTGAGCTTCTTGTTCACCAAGGTTTTGACGCAGGATTGGAGTCCGGTCAGCTCTTTCGAATCACCCCATGATAGGCCCTTCTCTTTCCAAGAGGTGAGCCATGTAGGGAAGCCAGATCGGAATTTGGGGGCCACTACCCATTTAGGGTCATGCGGCTCGGTGATGTAGAACAACCCCGATTGCCACCCCTTTATGGTCTCCACGAAGGAGCCTTCGGGCCATAGGACGTTGGGCATCTTGCCCACCATGGCACCTCCGCACTCCGCTTGGCTGCCGCCCACGACCTTCGTCTTGACATTCAAGGTCTTCAGCCATAAGCCGAAGTGAGGCCGGATGCAGAGGAATTCCTTGCACACGGTGATGAACGCCGAGATGTTGAGGATGAAATTTGGGGCCAGATCGTGGAAATCCAGGCCGTAGTAGCACATGAGCCCCCGGACAAATGGGTGAAGTGGAAAACCTAGTCCACGGAGGAAGTGGGTGAGGAACACCACCCTCTCATGGGGCCCGGGGGTGGGGATGAGCTGCCCCTTGTCGGGTAGCCGGTGCGCGATGTTGCTGGACAAGTATCCGGCCTTCCGCAGCCTCTTGATGTGCCCCTCCGTGATGGAGGAGGCCATCCACTTGCCTCCCGCTCCAGACATGGCTGGGGAAGGTTGAGGCGAGATGTGCGGACTTGGGCGCTGGAGCTCTGGTGCGCGGAAATGGATAAGCAAAGGAGGAGGAAGGCGTAGGTAAAAAGGTGGATCCTTATCCCCTTATATGGACGGACGAAGCTACGTGTCCCCACCAGCCTGTTAAAACTCACTTATCTCCCAAGCGCCGTAATCAATGGCGCAGTTGGGTTACCCACGCCCGTATTGATGAGAATCCCGGAATAAGGGGACACGATCTCTGCTTTGACAAGATGTGCCAAGGAAACTGCCTCGCTAAACGCGCTGAGGTGGGACAGTGAAAAAGATTCAAATAAAGGCTTGGCCGTGGTGTGATGTCACGCCACGATATACGTCAGCAGATTGAACTTGTGTAAATATTATTCTCTCTACGGTGGTATGTGGAACTTATTTTGCAGAGCCGAACACTATCCTTGTGTTCAAAATCTTCTATGAAGTATACGGAGGAGGAACCCGCCTTGCAATGCCAAAGACAATATGCGCGCCGGACTCGTCGTCATTGAAGCCTGGTTCAGGGGCTACTGAGGGAGTCCCGGACTAGGGGGTGTTCGGATAGCCGAACTATCATCTTCGGCCGGACTCCTGGACTATGAAGATACAAGATTGAAGACTTCGTCCCGTGTCCGGATGGGACTTTCCTTGGCGTGGAAGGCAAGCTTGGCGATAAGGATATGTAGATCTCCTACCATTGTAACCGACTCTGTGTAACCCTAACCCTCTTCAGTGCCTATATAAACCGGAGGGTTTTAGTCCGTAGAACGAACAACAATCATACCATAGGCTAGCTTCTAGGGTTTAGCCCCTCAGATATCGTGGTAGATCTACTCTTGTACTACCCATATCATCAATATCAATCAAGCAGGAGTAGGGTTTTACCTCCATCGAGAGGGCCCGAACCTGGGTAAAAACATCGTGTCCCTTGTCTCCTATTACCATCCGCCTAGACGCACTGTTCGGGACCCCCTACCCGAGATCCGCCGGTTTTGACACTGACAGTAGGCTTTTACCTTCACCATAAGGGGCCGAACCAGTATAAATCTCGTGTCCTTTATCCCGATTAACCCCTTTAAGCTTCCTAGTTGCGATGGCTCCATGACTAAGTCCTTTCACTAGGACATCTGATGTGACAATTCCACGACAGTTGGCGCCCACCGTGGGGCCAGCGCATGGTGGATTTGAGTTCTTGAAAGCCATCTTCGAAGGGCTCAAGGGATACTTTGTGGGCCGGATGACCAAGAGTCGTCGTGGAAAGCTCTACATCGACGACGTAGGCTGGGGCCCCGATGCCGACTCAATTGAGTAAGGGTACCCGGTCCCCTTCGGCGGAATCCACATCTTCATCGGCAAGATCGACGAGCCGGGCTCTGAGCCGGACATCTTCACGGACCTCGTCGAGACGGCTCAGCATGCAAGACCCGCCCGGGCTCTGCCTGCTGTGAAGCGTGCCTTTGTGGGATGCATCCACGGAGGACTCTCTGAAGGATCTGCATCTGGCGGTGAGACGGCCATCTATTCTGATGGTGAGTCGTCCACAGGCGAGACGGATTCGTTGTATCAACTGCAAGACGGCGAGCTTGGGGGCTGTTCTGATGGCAGCAGTATTCCGGATCTCTTTGAGCCGCCGAGAAGGGTCGGAATCTTCATGGCCGGCACGCAACCTATTCAAGACTCCACAACTACGGCAGCAATAACCTTCGGGTCAGCAGCGGCCGGGGCAGGAGGCCCTGTGCGCTCGCCGGCTCAGGTGCTGATGGATCTCATGTATAAAATGACCGCTCTGTTAACCGCCATGGTCAACCCGGCGGATCAAGATCAACATGATGCGGAAGTGGCGCAGTTGAAACTAGATATAGTGCGGGCTAAGGAAGATCTGGGAGCGGAAGATGTCAGAATGACCATAGAGCGGGCGGCTCTGGACACTCAGGCTCAGTGGATTCAGGCGCAGACTTTCCGGCTCACGCATGACCAGAACGCATCCAATGAGGTCATGAGGAGAAGATACCAGAAGACTCAGTCTCGGCTCCCTCCGGTTTATGATCCTCGAAACCTCTTCCATACACCCAGTGCAGGGCCCAGTAACCCGCCAGAGTTAGACCGGGTTGCGGCACCCGAGGTTGGGACTCCGGTTCAACCACAGGTGATGGGGCCTCCCCGCATGAATACTGCTCCGCCTCAGTGTGTACCAACACCACCGAGTCATTATTCTAACCCGTTAGAGAACATGATCGCTGCGGCGGCACGACTGGCAGCTCTCCCGGTAGAGGGCGACTCTACGACGGCGATTGAAACCCGCAGGGTCAGAGAACTTCTTTAGACGACTTTAGCACAATAGGAGGCATATTCATATAGCCGGGACAGGATTCATTCAACCCCCCATCCAAGCCGGAGCCCGAGTTATAGTAGTCACATGGACTCAGCGGCCGTTTCAAGCAACGCCTGGAGCCGTAACCCGCCAGGAGGGCATGACCTGGCGCGCAATGGAGCCTTTAACTTGGTGGATCAGGACAGAATACGTCAAGAGGCTGAGCGGGTGGCTCAGCAGGCGGCTCAACTGACGGCTTACCAGCCTTATCCGGTTTATCCGACGACTTCTATTGAGGCAGGCATGGCCACCAGGACCGGAGGCGTCCCCTGTCTGGTGCCAACTTTTCGTAACGAGTGTTTTCCCAAGGATTTCAAAGGACCTAGGAAGGTGCCTAATTATACGGCCGACTTACAGCCTGGGGCATGGATTGAAAGCTACGAGATGGCTATGGAGTTACTGGAGGTCAGTGACGCTGCAATGGCCAATTACTTCACCATGATGTTGGATGGGAGTTCCCGCACTTGGTTGAAGGGGCTACCACCTAATTCCATTGGGTCATGGGCAGAGTTAAAAGCCCGGTTCATTCAGAACTTCAAAGATACATGCAAGCAGCCCATGTCAATTGTGGATTTGACTAGTTGCAAGCAGGAGGAAGGTGAGTCCATGACCCATTGGGTGCGCCGGGTCAAAGCCATAATACATTCATATGATAAGATGGACACCAGCTTTGCAATCTTAATGTTGGAGAAAAATTGCCATTTTTTGCCTCTGAAGATGAAGCTAGGGCGGCTCAAGCGCGATTGTAATGATATGGGTACGCTGATGGCGGCTCTGGTCAAGTACGCCAACTCTGATAGTACCAAGGATCCCGAGTCTGATGATGAAAAGACAGGGAAGGGAAAGAAGAATGGCAATGGCAAGGGCCCTCAGCATAACCCGACAAATCAAGGAGGTAATAAACGTAAGGCTGATGGTAGCTTGGAATTTGTGGCTAACACCAATGCATAGGGTAACAACCAACGACGTAAGGGGAGACCACCTCCCCGGTCCGGGAGGTCAGGCCCCACGCTTGAGCAGTTACTGAATGAGCCCTGTCCAAGGCATGACACTCAGCAGAAGCCGACCACTCATGTATGGAAGGACTATACGATGATGAAGGCTTTCAAGAATTCCAACATGTTCTACGGTAATAATGGGCAGGGCGGAGGCTCAGGTGGCGGCGGTTTTCATGGCCCGGGCGGCGGTTCAAATTCCAATTTTCAAAATTCTCAAGGTAATCAAGGTGGTTATAACCAGCAATCTGGCCAGGATGGTCAGCAGTAGCAACAGTAGCAGGGTGGATACCAGAGCCATCCAAAGCAGCTGAATAGTGGACAATCATGTGTTTACCACCAGTTTGTGCAAACGAGACCAGAAGCTTCATAAGAGGGCTGTGAACGCTGTTGAGTCGGCAGTTCCTTGTTATTTGAGATGGTCTGAGTAGCCTATTCTATGGAGTAGGGAAGATCACCCTCCCCCGGTTCTCAATCCGGGTCACCTGGCCTTGGTGGTGGCCCCTCAGGTTGGTGGATATAAATTCACTAAAGTGCTCATGGATGGAGGCAGCAGCTTCAACATCCTCTATTATGAGACCTTCCGTCGCATGGGGTTAACTGATAAAAACCTTAAGCAGTCCAACACTATTTTCCATGGCGCGGTGCGTGGTACGTCGGCATATCCAGTTGGCAAGATCAAGCTGGAGGTAGCCTTTGGAGATAAATATGACTCCGTGTCAAGATCAGAAGCCCGTATCATGCTCTGTTTGGGCGGCCGACTTATACCAAGTTCATGGCACGGCCGTGTTATGTGTATTTACAGCTCAAGATGCCGGGTCATAATGGTACCATCACAGTGCATGGGAGCCGAAAGATAGCCTTGGAATGTGAGGAAGGCGACGTGGATTATGCTGAGTCGGTCTGTGTAGCAGAAGAGTTGAAGTTCTACAAGGACAATGTTGACCCGGCAGATATGACGTCTTTGAAAAAGCCAACCACATAGCATGAGCCGGCCATGAATTTTAAATCGTCCGATGATACTAAGCTTGTTGACTTTGTTTCAGGCGACTCATCTAAGCAGTTCAGTATCAGTGCCAATTTGGATCCCAAATAGGAAAGCGCTCATCGAGTTCATCCGTGAGAACCGGGATATCTTTGCATGGAAGCCTTCTGATATGCCGGGTGTACCGAGAGAACTCGCTAAGCACACTCTTCATATCGATCCAAAATTTAAACCGATCAAGCAGTTTCTTCAGCGGTTCAATGAGGAGAGGCGTAAAGCCATTGGTGAGGAAGTAGCCCGGCTCTTGGCGGCCGGGTTCATTGTTGAAGTTTTTCATACGGAGTGGTTGGCTAACCCGGTACTGGTTCTTAAGAAGAATGGCACTTGGCGCATGTGTGTGGATTACACAGATTTAAACAAGGCTTGTCCGGCTCACCCCTTTGCTGTCCCTCGTATTGATCAAATCATTGATGCTACAGCGGGTTGTGAGCGTTTGAGCTTTTTGAATGCTTACTCTGGTTATCATCAGATCAAGATGGCAGTTAAGGACCAGGAGAAGATAGCGTTCATTACTCCGTTTGGAGGCTTCTGCTATGTATCTATGCCTTTTGGGCTCAAGAGTGCCCAGGCAACTTACCAACGGTGTGTGCAGAACGGTCTTCATAAACAGAATGAGCGCAATGTTCATGCTTATGTGGACGACATCGTGATAAAATCCAGAGAGAAGGAGACCTTGATAGATGACCTGAAGGAGACCTTTGACAATCTTCGGGTCTACAAGATGATGCTTAACCCGACCAAGTGTGTTTTTGGCATGCCTGTAGGCAAGCTTTTGGGTTTTCTGGTTTCTAACAGGGGCATCGAGGCTAACCGGGAGAAGATCAAGGTAATCACCTCTCTGGCTAAGCCGGCGTGCATCAAGGATGTTCAGCGTTTGGCGGGTCGCGTCGCTGCTTTAAGCCGGTTCATAATCCGGTTAGGTGAGAAGGCCATACCACTGTATCAAATGATGAAGAAGACAGATGACTTTGTTTCGAGTGACATTGCCAACGCCGCCTTTGAAGATTTGAAGAGACAGCTAGCTGAGCCATTGGTTCTGGCTGCTCCCATTGATAAGGAGCCATTATTATTATATGTGGCTGGTAACACATGGGCTGTCAGTGTGGCCATTGTGGTGGAGCGCAAGGAGGCTAGCAAAGAGCATCTGGTTCAACGGCAGGTTTATTATATCAGCGAGGTGCTTATTGAGTCCAAGCAAAGGCATCCACATTGGCAGAAACTTGTTTATGGGGTCTTCATGGCAAGCCGGAAGCTTAAGCAATATTTCCAGGGTCACCCCATCACCGTGGTCAGTTCTGCTCCTTTAGGAGATATCATCCAAAATAGAGAGGCCACAGGACGAGTCGCCAAGTGGACCATTGAACTTGGGCCTCATGGTTTAAAATATGTACCATGCACGGCTATCAAGTCTCAAGCACTTGTGGATTTCATCAACGATTGGACAGAACTATAGATGCCTGAAGAGAAGCCAGACAACACATATTGGACTATTCACTTTGATGGGTCCAGGCAATTGGAGGGCTCAGGGGCTGGAGTTGTTTTAGCTTCCCCTCGACGTGACAAATTTTGTTATGTGCTACGGTTGATGTTTCCCTGTACTAACAATGCAGTTGAGTATGAGGCCTTACTCCATGGTTTTCGGATGGCTAAGGAGATGAGCTTAATCCTGGTAAGGTGTTTTGGCGACTCAGATTTGGTGGCTCAACAAGTATAAGGCAAGTGGGATTCCAATGATCCTCTCATGGCGGCTTATCACCGTGAAGTTGATGCCATTGCTGGACATTTCAAGGGTTACCAAGTGGAGCACATTGACCGTAGAAAGAACAAGGTGGTTGATGCCTTAAGCCGTCTAGGCTCTCAGCGTAAGCCAGTGCCGCCTAATACTTTCTTGGGTATTCTGCATAACCCTTCTGTCAAGTTACGTACAGAGGAAGACTTGGTTGTTCCTGACCCAGAAGCACAATTGGTGGCGGCTCTTCACGTCATCCCAGATTGGAATGCCATATCTGGCTTACATGACCCGAGGCGAGTTGCCTGAGGATGAAACCTTGGCCAGACAGATAACCCGGCGGTCGAAGTCAATGACAATTGCTAATGGCGAGTTGCTTCATCGCAGTGTCACTGGGGCGTTTCAGCGTTGTGTCTCTCCTGAAGAAGGCCAAGAAATTCTACGTGAGATTCATGAAGGGGATTGTGGCCATCATGCGGGGTCAAAATCCCTTATGGCCTAGGCTTTCTGACATGGATTTTATTGGCTGACGACTCATGCTGATGCAGAGGACCTGGCCAGTAAATGTGATGGCTGTCAGAAGTTCTCAAGACGTCCTCACGTGCCAGCTCAAGAGTTGAGGATGATTCCAATTACTTGGCCGTTTTCCATCTGGGGGCTTGACATGGTTGGGCCATTCAAAAGGTCCAAAGATAAAAAGACCCACCTTTTGGTGGCGGTTGATAAATTTACAAAGTGGGTTGAGGCAGGGCCAGTCAGTAAGTGTGATGCAGCTACGGCAGTTCAGTTCATGAAAAAGGTGTTATTTCGCTTTGGCTTTCCACATAGCATTATAACTGACAATGGCACTAATCTGTCTAAAGGAGCCATGGAAGAATTTTGTCAACGTGAGCATATTCGGCTTGATGTTTCATCGGTGGCTCACCCCCAATCCAATGGTCAGGCTGAGAGAGCCAATTAGGAGATCTTGAAAGGCATCAAGCCCCGTCTTTTGGTCCCTTTGCAGCGGACGCCAAGTTGTTGGGTTGAGGAGTTACCTTCTGTGATATGGAGCATCAATACAACTCCTAATAGATCTACGGGTTATACGCGTTTCTTCATGGTTTACGGAGCTGAGGCGGTTCTCCCTAGTGACATCCGGCATGACTCGTCCCGTGTGGCGGCTTATGTTGAGGCAGATAATGAACAGGCGCGTCAGGATGCCCTTGACTTGTTAGATGAAAAGCGTGACTTGGCAGCAGCTCGCTCGACGATTTACCAACAGGACCCGCGCCGCTATCACAGCTGCCGGGTTATGTCCAGAACCTTTCAGGAAGGTGATTTGGTGCTCCGGCTCATCCGGGATCAAACTGATGCACACAAGTTATCCCCACCTTGGGAAGGGCCCTTTGTGGTCAGCAAGAACTTGAACAACGGGTTATAGTACCTTATCGATGTTCGACAGCACAAAGACTCACGTAAGTCGGAGGAGGAGACCCACCGGCCGTGGAATATCGCTCATCTTCGGCCTTACTACACTTGAGCCACCGGCTCTCATGATGTACATATTTTGACGATGTATATATTATGATAAAATAATAAAGCAGAACCTCTATCCTTTTTTCATCCTCAAAGGTAAATATGTCATTATTAGTATCATTGTCATCTCACATGATCACTTGGGGGCTGATCGTATTCGAATCTTCCTTGACCCGTTTGATCCGACTTATGATCGTATTCAAATCTAGCTGTTAAACCTTTTGATCACTAGGGGGCTTCCTGTTCAAACATAGGTCGTATTCAAACCAAAGAGAACATAGCTATTGGTACCCTATTGATTGGCACACTGCCGAGCTCACTAGGGGGCTTCTTGATCGTATTCGAATCATAGCTCAACCCCTTTTGGGACCGACTTTGATCGTATTTGAATCAAAGTCGTTAAAAAACTCTCAAGGTCATTAGGGGGCTTCCTGTCCAAACATAGGTCGTATTCGAACCAAAGAGAACATAACTGGCGGTACCCTCTTGATCGGCGCAACGCCAAAGCCACTGGGGGCTACATGATCGTCTTCGAATCCTAGCTTAATCTCTTTGGAACGGTTTACTGATCGTATTCAAATCAGAAGCCTTGAATTTTTTATATTCTATTTGGTTTAAGTTTTCTTTGGAAGCACCCTTTATTTGACTTGATACTTTTTTGAGGTTTACAAGTACAAGTATGGTTAATTTTAACACGGCTTGATTTCGGCTATTAAGTCACCAATATAAGAGAATCATCCTACCTTTGGAAGTGTTGGTTTCCAAAGTTTGGGCTATCACCCTTACTGTCCGGGTCATAAAAGCCGGTAGTGCAAATCAAAAGGTCACAGGTAAAAGATTATGGTTGTGTTTCAACATTATATGTTACAACAGGATTATCTGTGATTCTTCTTCTATCTTAAGATATCAAGTTATTATGACCTGCCTTGCGGTAAGCCGCCAAGGGAGCTTGCGGTCTGTTTTTATGTGCAGGACAGTTAAAAGATTTGGTCAAGCATATGGAAAGAAGATGAAAAGTAAACACAGGTGAATATAACACGACAGCGTAATAGTATTAAGCACCAAAAACATGCATGATGGCACGGCCAAATCAAAGTTATTTCTATTCTATTACATGACTCCACGAGTCCAAATGATTCATATTGTTTTTTAGCACATCACAAGTATGAGCCGCCACGGCAGATTAGCTCTCATGTTGGCCTGAAGCGTCCGGGTTAGCCCTCTTCGCTTCTTCGCCCTGTTCACTTTCCCGGAAGGTTGATGACGACCAGTCAATGTTGTTCAAAGCTTCAAATTCAGCTTCATCATCAACTAGTCCGGCAGGGTCAACTTCAGGGGCGAAGGTATGCTTACAGAGTGGGGGGATCACACTGGTCACTTTATAGTGAGGCGTTGGAATTCTTCGGTTCTCTGCGTCATAGCCCGCTTGGTACTTGGTGAGATCTACTTCGTCAACTATCATAGTGGCTATCGGTGTCAAAACCGGCGGATCTCGGGTAGGGTGTCCCGAACTGTCCGTCTAGGGCGAATGGTAACAGGAGGCGGGGGACACGATGTTTACCCAGGTTCGGGCCCTCTCGGTGGAGGTAATACCCTACTTCCTGCTTGTTTGATCATGATGATATGAGTATTACAAGAGTTGATCTACCACGAGATCGTAGAGGCTAAACCCTAGAAGCTAGCCTATGATTATGATTGTATCTTGTCCTACAGACCAAACCCTCCGGTTTATATAGACACCGACGGGGGCTAGGGTTACAGAGAGGCGGTTAGAAAGAATTGCCAATCTCGCCTTCTACACAAAGGAGAGTCCCATCTGGACACGGGACGAAGTCTTCAATCTTGTATCTTGATACGTCTCCAACGTATCTATAATTTTTGATTGTTCCATGCTATTATATTACCCTTTTTGGATGTTTATGGGCTTTAATTTACACATTTAAATCATTTTTGGGACTAACCTACTAACCAGAGGCCCAACCCGTATTGCTGTTATTTTTTGCCTATTTCAGTATTTCGAAGAAAAGGAATATCAAATGGAGTCCACTGGTGGAAAAAGGGCCTTTGGTCGCGGTTCGCAACTGCCATTAGTCGCGGTTGCGCAACCGCGACCGAACGGGCGCGACTAAAGGCCCCACCCTTTAGTCGCGGTTGCTTAAGAACCGCGACTAAAGGACCGTCCACGTGGGCGCCAGGTGGCCGTCGGGGCGGAGGACCTTTAGTCGCGGTTCTTCTGGCCAACCGCGACTAAAGGCCGCCGCAGGTTTAGGGTTTTAGCCCCCCCCCTAAACGTGTTTTCTGTTTAATTTGTATTGTTTTATTTCTTTTGTGCTTTATTTTAATTTTGAAGGAGTTTCACATATTCTACGGTACTACATACATGCATATGAATGTACAATTTCAAACAAATTTGAAATTAAAACCAAAAAGAATTCAAGAGGAATATACAATATATATTCAATATCATCGGATGACCATATACAATTTTGAACAAGTTTCCATACATAATTTAATGCATATAAAGTTCTACGTCCTCGTAATGGTGTTCTCCTTTAGGATGGAGGACTTCCCTCCTGAACCATCCAGCTAGTTCCTCTTGAAGTGGTCGGAAGCGAGCTTCTAGACTAAGCATCATCCGGAGGTTATTCCTCTGAGCATTGGTATCACTCGGAACCCGCTCAGAGGTGTATCTCCGGATCATCTCACAGACATAGTATGCACATAGATTGGTCCCCGCTGGCTGAATATCCTCACCATTCTTAGCCTTTGCCCTTTTGAATTCTAGCTCTTTTTTGAATTCACCGACCTTTGTATCTACGAACCGTCTCCAAACCCTACGAGGCAAAGAAAATTAAATGAACAAGAGAGTTATTAGTTACTTGATATTAGGAAATGAACGAAATAGGCCGATCGATATAGAGCGCAAATGAATGAAAATAATTACTTCTGCAGCATTCTTCTCATGTCGACCCAAAGCTTTGGACCTTATTCAGAGAGTCGTGGACGAGACATTCTGAGGTGTCAACTTTAATTACTAGCAGAATCCAGTGGAACCTGCGGACACGATACATGCACAGTACGTCATGCATAACTCATCGATTAGCCGGCCACATACCATGCATGGAGTAAACAAAAGAGAATGTGCTCAAGACAGAAACACTCACCCAAAATGGTAAGGAAATAGAATATCACTTTTGAGTTCCTGCTTTGTAAGAAACTGCCACAGGTCTGCCTCCATGTCGGCGGGGTGATGCTCCAACACATATCCATTAACGATGTGTGGGTCAATGAACCCAACATCATGGATGTTCCTTACTCTGCATTCCTTAATCTTCATTCTGCATGTATAATAGCGGACACAACAATATAGTTAGGACATATATATAGTGCAGGCAATATGAACGAGATGGGGTAGAAATAAATCACTTACAGAACGTAGCAACTAATGATAGATTTGTCGAGCTCGCGCAGATTGAAAAGCTGGAACAATTCACTCAGTTCAATTTGTACATAGTAATGTTTGAAGTGATGCTCATGTCTAACTTCCGCATAAATATATTCTTTGGCGTTTTTATTTTTTATGTAACCCTTGTACCATTTCAGCAGACCTTTCATTTGTGGAGGTAGATCCTTTTCCTGCGCAGGCTCGACGAGAGGCCCATTCTTGACATATGTAATTACTACCTCCTTCACTGGCGCCTCATCAAGGCCTAACAGTTCACGAAGAGTAATACCTAAGTTGGCCGCTTGTTCTCTGGCACTCGTTACAGTCAATCCCTGTGCTGCCGCAGCTTGTATGATCTCGGGGGCATCCGGACAGAAGGCTTCCACTATAAGCGGGGCAATCGATTGTTTACTTTGTTCCCCGAGCTGGGCAACTTGTTTCCCGCTTTTTTTACTTTCGGCCTTCTCCCGCTCTTTGTTCTCCTTGAACATGAGTGCCTACCTGCGAAGTTCACGTGCATAGTCGTTAGGCAGATTCTTCACGGCTTGGGACGGTGTGCTCAAAAATGACTTAGCCCACTTCTTTTGCTCATCAGAAAATACTGGCTTGGGCTCGGGCTCTCTTTTCTTCTTGCAGTCCGCCTTCCATTTCTCCAAATCAGCAGCCGCGGCCGCGTCGACTTCCTCGGCACTACGTTCCCAAGGCCTTGTGGGGAGAGGCTTCAGTGATGGCTCCGGTACCTTTGTGGTCGTCTTAGGTACATAAGGGTCCGGGTTAATAATCCAGGACTGCTTCTGCTTCTTTGCCGGAGGTGGATTGGGGGGCGGCGTCTGATCACCCGCCGGACGAGGACTGGGGGGCGGCGGCTGATCACCCGCCGGACGTTGTGGACTGGGGGGCCGCGTCGGCTGACGTGACGGAGGTGTAGGTGAACCACCACCACCACCACCACCACCACCACCACCACCGCCACCGCCACCACCACCACCGTAGGGGGGTGGACTTGTTGTCCTTGGCGCCTCGCCTGGAAACTTGATAAACTTCTTTTGCCATAGAATGAAATGGCGCTTGACATCTCCAAGTCTTTTCTCCCCTTCAGGTGTAGCAATGTCAATCTCCAGGTCCTCAAACCCTTGGACTATGTCCTCCACCGTGACACGAGCATAGCCATCTTGAATGGGGTTGTTGTGGTGGAGTGCTCCAGGTAAACATGGTAAAGCACTGCCGATGGCTACCTTCATGGACATGTTCCCGATAGGATAATACAGATGACATTCTTTCATCTCCTTTATATCGTCCACGGGGTAGCGAGGAGGCTCCGGTGAAGTAATTTCGACCACCAGAGGCTCCGGTGCAGTAATTTCGACCACCAGAGGCTCCGGTGCAGTAATTTCGATCGTCGGTGCATCTGCACCAGCCGGTGGGGCCTCCGTGGAAGCCACGCTGCTTGTCCGCTGCTGGCTTCCGAGATCCGCTGGATGATCTTCATGCTGCACCCGAGCTGCATCTCTTTCGGCTACTAGTACACTCATGGTTTTCTTCATCACATCCATTTCCGATGCCAACCGCGCCACAACATCTACTTCCCGATCCATCTTTCTCTTACGGCTTCTGTAACCGTACGGGTCATCGTTCTGGGGGAACCCTATTTTCCACGGAATGTGCCCCATGCCTCGTACACGTCCTCCGTGTTCAGGATTCCCGAGGGCTTTTGTCAGCGCGTCGTTCTCTCTGTTGAACTTGATCTTCCCCTGTTGAGCATCCCTCATTGCGTTAATAAGGGCTTGGGTGGGTTTAATTAATTTGCCCCGGTAAACACACTCCCCTGTCTCCGGGTTCAGCGTTCCCCCATGCCCGTACCACCAGCTTTTGGCCCTTGGGTCCCATCCCTCCGTACCTGGACGGATTCCTCGCGCCCTCAGCTCATTCTCCATCTTCTCCCACCTAGGCTCCCAAAGGCGATACCCTCCTGGCCCCATAACATGATTGTACTCCTTCTTAGCCGCATTTTCCTTATTTTTTTTCGATATTTGAATGAACTGCTCCGATTTCTTTTGCTTCACAAATTCTGGCCAATCATCTTTCAGTTTCTCATATTGTCCTTTGAAATCCGGAGTCTTGTTCTGCTTGACAAAGTCATGGGCTAGATTTTGCTTGAATTTCCGGAATGCGTCGGCCATCTTATGAAGAGCGAACTGTTTGACTAGCCTCCTCCTCTCCTTGTTTTCCTCAATCTTGTTACCCTCCTCATCGAATTTGTTGTATTCCGGAGGTAGAACGAAATGTTCCATAAGCTTCTTGAAGCAATCTTTTTTTGTTCTCTTATCGACAAAAGTGAAACCATCAATTCGTGCCTTCTTTGGCTCATTCCACTCCTGGACGGTGATCGAGATGTTGTCTCTAACAATGGCTCCGCATTGGCTGACAAACTTGGTGGCGTTCTTGCGGGGCTCCAGCGGCCTGCCGGTTGCACTGTCGACAACCTCGATGGTGCATGTTTCTCCTTGTTTCATCGTCTTGGTTGCGCCACGCTTTGACGACGTACGCGATTGTTTCGACGATCCGGCCGAGGGCTAAAATAAGAAAGAGTCGCGCGCGTTAGTACACACATATTTATTCAAATCAGTTAGTTTATATCACCAGAGGCTCAATGTATATATATACCTCGGTGCCGGAGGTGGTTGCTACTTCCATTTGAAGATCGTCGTTTATCGACGTTTGTTCGGCATCATCTTGCTGACGGCGCCCTTCATCTTCACCGTCAAGGTTCAGATAAGAAGAGATATCATCTTCTTCTTCTCCGGTCGGCACATATAGAATATCGCCGTTTATGATGCCGAACATATGTGCTTCACCGTCCGGATCATAGTTGTCCATAATCGGGTCAGCTCTATCGTCCGCCATTATGTCAGTCCTGAAAACATGTAGTAAAAACAAATTAATTAAGTGAAGAAGGGGGGCGGTGGCGGTGGCGGTGGCGAAAGGGCGGTGGCAAAAGGAGGGGGCGAGGAAGGGGTGGGAGAGGGTGTCGCGGTAGAGCGCGAGACGGGGCGGCAGACGACGGCGTCACGGAGAGGTAGGAAATTCCAATTTGTCATGTCGCGAACCCAAAATGGGCCGGCCCAGGTGAGCTACGTCCTGTGAGACGCGTCGACTTTTTGATGCAAAGAGCGTCACACAGGGCTGGATATGGCCGAGCCTGGGTCTTAGCCGGGCTGCAGTTGCAGCCTCCGCGGCTGTACTGCTGCTAATGCACCGGCCCGTTGTAGCCGACGCCGAAACAGTGATTAGGATACGTTGGAATTTCCTATATGACGCTGTCTGCGTCAAACTGTCGAGAGAACGCACCTACGAGGGTTCCCAACCCTTTTTTTATTTTCATTTCTTTTCCTTTCTTTTTCTGTTTCGTTTTTCTTTTCTTTTTTTGTTTATTGTTCTTTTTCTTTTTCTTTTTAAAAAATGTTCTCCTTTTAAAAAATGTTCTATTTTTCAAAAATGTTCATATTTTCAAAAAATGTTCGATTTTCACAAATTTGTTCGTGTTTTCAAATTTTGTTCCGGAGTTTCAGAAAATTGTTTGTGTTTTCAATTTTTTTTGCCGGCTGTAGCCAACTATCCATTCGTCCTGCAAGGAAGGGGAACAGGGGACGAGGTGGGAGAAGCTCACGGCGAGGAGGGACTCCTTGGCGGAGAGGCGCTCCGTCTCGCGGGCGTAGCTGGCAGCGGGCTCCCTCGCCTGCGCGTACACGTCGTCCCGCCGGGGACGGACGGGTGGCGGCCTGGATGAGCAGCGGGACAGACGGGCGGCGGCCCGGATGAGCAGCGCGGCGGCCGGGGTCGGACAGGCGGCGGCCTGGATGAGCAGCACGGCGGCCGGGACGGACGGTCGGCGGCCCGGATGAGCAGGGCGGTGGGCGAGGGCGATGGCGGGCGGCGTCGAGGGCGAGGGCGACGGCGGGCGGCGTCGAGGGCGCGGCAGAGACGAACAGGCGGGAATCGGAGAAGACGAGAATCGGACCTCGTATTTATAGCCCCCCCCTTTAGTCGCGGGTTGCCTGCCCAACCGCGACTAAAGGGTTTTTGGCGGGTTTTTTGCGTTCCCGCGCCCCCACCTTTAGTCGCGGTTGGTCTGGCCAACCGCGACTAAAGGGTAACCTTTAGTCGCGGGTCTCGTCGCCAACCGCGACTAAAGGCCGCCGCAGGTTTAGGGTTTCAGCCCCCCCCCAAACCTGTTTTCTGTTTAATTTGTATTGTTTTCTTTTTAATTTGTATTGTTTTCTGTTTAATTTGTATTGTTTTCTTTTTAATTTGTATTGTTTTCTGTTTAATTTCATGTATCATCAGTGGTATCTCGAATCATTCGAAAATGGACACCAAACACATCACGGGTAATATAATTCACATGATCCATTCAACAAAGTTTGCTACAATAAATTATTACACATCATTTCTTCCCTTGTGTCCCTGCTTGCTTACGATTGTGCCGTATCCATGGAGCATCCTCATCATTTAACTTAATGCTTGGGTCGGTGTTCACTTTGAAGGGCGGAATTTCAGCAAACATATTATAATCTTCTGACATGTCTGTCTTGTCCTCCACTCCCACGATGTTTCTTTTCCCTGAAAGAACAATGTGGCGCTTTGGATCATCGCATGATGTACTGATCGTTTTCTTATCTTTCCGTTTCCTCGGTTTGCTACTCATGTCCTTCACATAGAAAACCTGAGCGACATCTTTCGCTAGGACGAATGGTTCGTCAAGGTAACCAAGATTGTTGAAATCCACCATTGTCATTCCGTATTGCTGGTCCACCTTTACCCCACCTCCTGTTAGCTTGAACCATTTGCACCGGAACAAAGGGACCTTAAAGGAGGGTCCATAGTCAAGTTCCCATATCTCCTCTATGTAACCATAATATGTGACCTGATGCCCATTCTCGGTTGCTGCATCAAAGCGGACACCACTGTTTTGGTTGGTGCTCTTTTTATCTTGGGCGATCGTGTAAAATGTATTCCCATTTATCTCGTACCCTTGGAAAGTCGTTATAGTCGAAGATGGTGTCTTGGCCAACATGTACAGCTGATCTACAACATCATTGTCATTCATTAAATGTATTCTCAACCAACTGCCGAAAGTCTCCATGTGGGCCTTCCTAATCCAGGATTCAGGCTTCCCCGGGTTGTCAGAACGTAAAATATTCTTGTGTTTCTCAAAGTACGGAGCCACCAAGCTGGAATTGGTCAGTACAGTGTGGTGTGCTTCAGTCAGAGAATGGCCGTCCATACATATCGTTGATTTCCTTCCGATCGTGCCTTTTCCACTTAGTCTCCCCTCGTGCCGCGATCGAGGAAGACCAATCGGCTTAAGGTCAGGAACAAAGTCAACACAAAACTCAATTACCTCCTCATTTCCATAGCCCTTGGCGATGCTTCCTTCTGGCCTAGCACGGTTATGAACATATTTCTTTAATACTCCCATGAACCTCTCGAAGGGGAACATATTGTGTAGAAATACAGGACCGAGAACGAAAATCTCTTCGACTAGGTGAACCAGGAGGTGCGTCATAATATTGAAGAAGGATGGCGGGAACACCAACTCGAAACTGACAAGACATTGGATCACATCGTTCTGTAACCGTGGTAGAACTTCTGGATTGATTACCTTCTGAGAGATTGCATTGAGGAATGCACATAGCTTCACAATGGCTACTCGAACATTTTCCGGCAGGAGCCCCCTCAAAGCAATCGGAAGCAATTGCGTCATAATCACGTGGCAGTCGTGAGACTTCAGGTTTTGGAACTTTTTCTCCGCCATGTTTATTATTCCCTTTATATTGGACGAGAATCCAGACGGGACCTTCATACTGCTCAGGCATTCAAAAAAGATGACCTTCTCTTCTTTGGTCAGAGCGTAGCTGGCACGACCTTGAAACCATTCCGGATGCCGGTCATCAGGGTCTTTCAAACGTTGCTGGTCCTGCCGTGCTTCCTTTGTATCATTTGTATTCCCATACACGCCCAAGAAGCTTAGGAGGTTCACGCAAATATTCTTCGTAACGTGCATCACGTCGATTGCAGAGCGGACATCTAGGACTTTCCAATATTCTAGCTCCCAGAATATAGATTTCTTCTTCCACATGGCTGCGTGCCCGTTAGCTCCCTTCGGAACTGATTGTCCGCCAGGACCCTTTCCAAAGATGACTTTCAAATCCTTGACCATATCAAATACCTCAGCACCAGTGCGTTCCGCAGGCTTCGGCCGGTGATCTGCCTTGCCGTTGTAATGCTTGCCTTTCTTTCTTACTGGATGAATTTTCGGAAGAAATCGACGATGCCCAAGGTACACGTTCTTCTTACAATTTGGCAAATGTACACTTTCAGTCTCATGTAAGCAGTGCGTGCATGCATTGTATCCCTTATTTGACAGTCCCGAAAGGTTACTAAGAGCAGGCCAATCGTTGATGGTTACGAAAAGCAACGCTCGTAGGTCAAATTCCTCTTGTTTGTGCTCATCCCACACACGGACACCACCCCACAGCTGTAAAAGTTCATCAACTAATGGCCTTAGGTACACATCGATGTCGTTGCCGGGTTGCTTCGGACCTTCGATGAGCACTGGCATCATAATGAACTTCCGCTTGATGCACAACCAAGGAGGAAGGTTGTAGATGCATAGAGTCACGGGCCAGGTGCTATGGCTGGAGCTCTGCTCGCCAAAAGGATTCATGCCATCCGTACTTAGAGCAAATCTTATGTTCCTTGCGTCAGCTGCAAAATCTTTGAACCATCTGTCGATCTTTCTCCATTGCGTTCCATCTGCGGTGTGTCTCAACTCCCCGTCCGACTTACGGTCCTCTTTGTGCCATCGCAACAACTTGGCATGCTCTTTGTTCCTGAACAGACGTTTCAACCGTGGTATTATAGGAGCATACCACATCACCTTGGCGGGAACCCTCTTCCTGGGTTTCTGGCCCTCAACATCGTCACCAGGGTCATCGCCTCTGATCTTATAACGCAATGCAGTGCATACCGGGCATTCATTCAAATTCTCGCATTCACCGCGGTAGAGGATGCAGTCGTTGATGCATGCATGTATCTTCAGAACCTCTAAACCTAGAGGGCAGACAACCTTCTTTGCTTCGTACGTACTGGCGGGCAACTCGTTATCCTTTGGAAACATATTCTTCAACATTTTCAGCAAGTTTTCAAATGCCGAGTCAGCTACACCTGCCTCTGCCTTCCATTTCAGCAAATCCAGTGTGCAGCCCAGCTTTTTCAGACCATCATCGCATCCGGGGTACAGCGCCTTTCTGTGATCCTCTAACATGCGATCCAAATTCTCCCTCTCCTTTTCAGTTTCGCAGCGTCTCCGTGCATCAGTAATGGTCCGACCAAGATCATCAACGGGATCATCACGTGCCTCTTCTTCACCTTCCCCTTCACCTTCAGCATCCTCCATGAAAGTATCACCGAAATGAGCAAGATAGCTTTCATCGAGGAAATCATCCCCTTCTTCATCTTCTTCCATTATAACCCCTCTTTCTCCATGCTTGGTCCAACAATTATAGCTTGGCATGAAACCGTGCCGAAGCAGATGCACGTGAACATCTCTTGAGGAAGAGTAACCCTTCTGATTCTTACAGATAACACATGGACAGATAACAAAACCCCCCTGCTTGTTCGCATTAGCCACTACGAGGAAATCTTTCAAACCCGTAGTGAACTCGCCGGAGAGTCGGTTACCGTACATCCATTGCCGATTCATCTGCATTATTATAATATAAAATATATAATTAACCATCATGCATTTGTTAAACTAACTAGCTACAAACAATATAAATTAAACAATGAACTACACACATGCATATTTTATCAATGACACATCAAAGGTTCATCAAGTTGCTAACCGCGATCGAGGAGTGTGGCTCCAACACTTCATGTCATGTTTGTTTCATGCTCTTGGGGCATTTCATCAAACACCTTATGTGCATAAGAGGAACCAAAAGCAAACCTACACCCACTTGTGAAGAGAATGGCTCCAAATGGCTAAGTGTTGGCTGCTGGATGGGTATATATAGGGGAGGGGCTTTAGTTGCGGTTGGCCTGGCAAACCGTGACTAAAGGTGCCCGAAGGCCTTTAGTCGCAGTTGTCCTGGCCAACCGCGACTAAAGACCCTCACGTGCGCCAGCTGGCCACCGAGCGCCCTGGGCCCAGGCCTTTGGTCGCGGTTCACCTCCAGAACCGCGACTAAAGGTCCCATTAGTCGCAGTTCCTACAACTTCGCGACTTATGGGGCTGGACGGAAGCCTGTTTTTCCACCAGTGGTCCAAACGGAATGAAACCTTCGGGAGCATGATTTTTGGAACAAACATGATCCAGAGGACTTGGAGTGCAATCCAAGAAGCAGCCGAGGCGGCCACGAGGGTGGAGGGCGTGCCCGCCCCTACAGGGCACGCCCCCCTATCTCGTGGGCCCTTCGGGTGGCCACCGACCTACTTCTTCCTCCTATATATACCCACGTACCCCGAAAACATCCAGGGAGCCAACGAAAAACAATTTCCATTGCCGTAACCTTATGTATCCGTGAGACCCCATCTTGGAGCCTTCGCGGGCGCTCCGTCGGAGGGGGAATCGACCACGGAGGGCTTCTACATCAACACCATAGCCCCTCCGATGAGTTGTGAGTAGTTTACCATAGACCTTCGGGTCCATAGTTATTAGCTAGATGGCTTCTTCTCTCTTTTTTGGATCTCAATACCATGTGCTCCTCGATCTTCTTGGAGATCTATTAGATGTAACTCTTTTTGCGGTGTGTTTGTCGAGATCCGATGAATTGTGGGTTTATGATCAAGTTTATCTATGAGAAATATTTAAATCTCCTTTGAATTCTTTTATGTATGATTGAGTTATCTTTGTAAGTCTCTTCGAATTATCAGTTTGGTTTGGCCTACTAGATTGATATTTCTTGCAATGGGAGAAGTGTTTAGCTTTGGGTTCAATCTTGCGGTGTCCTTACCCAGTGATAATAAGGGTAGCAAGGCACGTATTGTATTGTTGCCATCGAGGATAAAAAGATGGGGTTTATATCATATTGCATGAGTTTTTCCCTCTACACCATGTCATCTTTCTTAATGCGTTACTCTGTTCTTATGAACTTAATACTCTAGATGCATGCTGGATAGCGGTCGATGTGTGGAGTAATAGTAGTAGATGCAGGAAGGAGTCGGTCTACTTGTCACGGACGTGATGCCTATATACATGATCATACCTAGATAATCTCATAATTATTCGCTTTTCTATCAAGTGCTCGACAGTAATTTGTTCACCCACCGTAATACTTATGCTATCTTGAGAGAAGCCACTAGTGAAACCTATGTCCCCCGGGTCTATCTTTTATCATATAAGCTTTCAATCTACTTTTATTTTCATCTTTACTTTTCCAATCTATATTATAAAATACCAAAAATATATTTATCTTATCATACTATCTATATCAGATCTCACTTTTGCAAGTGGCCGTAAAGCGATTGACAACCCCTTTATTGCGTTGGTTGCGAGTTCTTTGTTTGTTTGTGTAGGTGCGTGGGACTTTTGAGGAGCCTCCTACTGGATTGATACCTTGGTTCTCAAAAACCGAGGGAAATACTTACGCTACTATTGCTGCATCACTCTGTCCTCTTCAAGGAAAACCAACGCAAGCTCAAGACGTAGCAATAAGGATTTCTGGCGCCGTTGCCGGGGAGGTCTTCGCTCAAGTCAAGACATACCAAGTACCCATCACAAACTCATCTCCCTCGCATATTATTTGCCATTTGCCTCTCGTTTTCCTCTCCCCCACTTCACCCTTGTCGTTTTATTCGCCCTCTCTTTCCCAATCTTCTCTTTTCTCTCTCGCTTGTCTTTTTGTTTGCCTGTTTGTCCTTATAGCTTTGCCTAAGAGTACCGACCTCCTTCTTAGAAGGTTGGAGGAGATTGAATCAAACGTTAGAAGTTTTATGACTTTACAATTTCAGCATAACAATTTCTTCAGAAAAGAGCTTAAAGAACAAATGGTTTTTTGGGGTTTATGAACAAGGAGCTTGATGATATGTCTAAAGAATTTTATCGTTTGAACTCCCAAATTACCCGGCTTGAAAATTCTATAGCCAAAATTTCTAATAAGCAAGCTACCTTAGTCAATAAGATGGCTGCCAAACGAGAAAAATTAGGTGAAAATAATGATGAAGATCTTAAAGTTATTGACATGTACCCTATTAGATCTTTGTTTTGCATTATGAATCTTATTAATAATGGGACTGGAGATGAGTCAACTTTAGTTAAAAGGCGTCCCAATAATTCGGATTTTTTAGATCTTGATGCTAAAATTGGTAAAAGTGAGATTGGAGAGGTCTTACTTTAAATAGCATTGAACCCAATATCTTGGATTTCAAGGAATTTGATTATGATAATTGTTCTCTAGAAGGTTGTATTTCCTTGTTGCAATCCGTTGTGAATTCTACCCATGCTTATAGTCAAAATAAAGCTTTTACCAAACATATCGTTGATGCCTTGATGCAATCTTTTGATGAAAAAACTTAATTTGGAAGTTTCTATACCTAGAAAACTTAATGATGAGTGGGAACCTACTATAAAGATTAAAATTAAAGATCATGAGTGTTTTGCTTTGTGTGATTTGGGTGCTAGTGTTTCCACGATTCCAAAAACTTTATGTGATATTCTAGGTTTCCATGATCTTGATGATTGTTCTTTAAATTCGCACCTTGCGTATTACACCATTAAAAATCCAATGGGAAGGATCAATGATGTTCTCATTGTTGCAAATAGAAATTTGGTGCCCATAGATTTTATCGTTCTTGATATAGATTGCAATCTTTCTTGCCCTATCATTCTTGGTAGACCTTTCCTTAGAACGATTAGCGCGATTATTGATATGAAGGAAGGGAACATTAGATTCCAATTTCCATTAAGGAAAGGCATGGAGCACTTTCCAAGAAAGAAAATCAAATTACCTTATGAATCTATCATGAAAGCTACTTATGAATTGAGTGCCAAAGATGGCACTACTTAGATCTATTTTCGCTTTTATGCCTAGCTAGGGGCGTTAAACGATAGCACTAGTTGGGAGTCAACCTAATTTTATTTGTGTTTTTTGTTTTTGTTTATGTTTAGTAATAAATTTTTCATATACCTTCTGTTTAGATGTGTTTTTATGTTTTATTTAGTGTTTGTGCCAAGTAGAACCTATAGGATAACCTATTTAGTGTCTCCAACGTATCTATAATTTTCGATTGTTCCATGCTATTATATTACCCTTTTTGGATGTTTATGGGCTTTACTTTACACACATATATCATTTTTGGGACTAACCTACTAACTGGAGGCCCAACCCGTATTGCTGTTTTTTTGCCTATTTCAGTATTTTGAAGAAAAGGAATCTCAAACGGAGTCCAGACGGAGTGAAACCGAGCGTGATTTTTGGAACAAACGTGATCCAAAGGACTTGGAGTGCAAGCCAAGAAGCAACCGAGGCGGCCATGAGGGTGGAGGGTGCACCCACCCCTACAGGGCGCCCCCCTATCTCATGGGCCCCTCGGGCGGCCACCAACCTACATCTTCCTCATATATATACCCACGTACCCCGAAAACATCCAGGGAGCCAACGAAAAACAATTTCCACTGCCATAACCTTCTGTATCCGTGAGATCCCATCTTGGAGCCTTCGCCGACACTCCGCCGGAGGGGGAATCGACCACGGAGGGCTTCTACATCAACACCATAGCCCCTCCGATGAGTTGTGAGTAGTTTACCATAGACCTTCGGGTCCATAGTTATTAGCTAGATGGCTTCTTCTCTCTTTTTTGGATCTCAATTCCATGTTCTCCTCGATCTTCTTGGAGATCTATTCGATGTAACTCTTTTTGCGGTGTGTTTGTCGAGATTCGATGAATTGTGGGTTGATGATCAAGTTTATCTATGAGAAATATTTGAATCTCCTCTGAATTCTTTTATGTATGATTGAGTTATCTTTGCAAGTCTCTTCGAATTATCAGTTTGGTTTGGCCTACTAGATTGATCTTTCTTGCAATGGGAGAAGTGTTTAGCTTTGGGTTCAATCTTGCGGTGTCCTTACCTAGTGACAATAAGGGTATCAAGGCACGTATTATATTGTTGCCATCGAGGATAAAAAGATGGGGTTTATATCATATTGCATGAGTTTATCCCCCTACATCATGTCATCTTTCTTAATGCGTTACTCTGCTCTTATGAACTTAATACTCTAGATGCATGCTGGATAACGGTCGATGTGTGGAGTAATAGTAGTAGATGCAGGCAGGAGTCGGTCTATTTGTCACAGACGTGATGCCTATATACATGATCATACCTAGATAATCTCATAATTATTCGCTTTTCTATCAATTGCTCGACAGTAATTTGTTCACCCACCGTAATACTTATGCTATCTTGAGAGAAGCCACTAGTGAAACCTATGGCCCCTGGGTCTATCTTTTATCATATAATATTTCAATCTACTTTTATTTGCATCTTTACTTTTCCAATCTATATTATAAAATACCAAAAATATATTTTTCTTATCATACTATCTCTATCAGATCTCACTTTCGCAAGTGGCAGTGAAGGGATTGATAACCCCTTTATTGCGTTGGTTGCGAGTTCTTTGTTTGTTTTTGTAGGTGCATGGGACTTATGAGGAGCCTCCTAGTGGATTGATACCTTGGTTCTCAAAAACTGAGGGAAATACTTACGCTACTATTGCTGCATCACCCTTTCCTCTTCAAGGAAATCCAATGCAAGCTCAAGACGTAGCATATCTTCATAGTCCAACAGTCCGGCCAAAGTATATAGTCCGGCTGTCCAAGGACCCCCTAATCCAGGACTCCCTCAGTAGCCCCTGAACCAGGCTTCAATGACGATGAGTCCGACGCGCAGATTGTCTTCGGCATTGCAAGGCGGGTTCTTCTCCAAAATCCCTGAGTACCTGTTGTAACGAGCAATGTCTGGCTTCCCATTAATGTTGCACTCCTCGGCTTCTGTGCTTTAATAATTGCCATCTCCACGTGTCGACCGAATGCGAGAAGTCGGGGCATTTTTACATTTTCCACCCTGACCATGTAAGTAAATCATCTATTTAAAGAGACGGGGATCCTTAGATCCAAATCACACCCTCCTCCCCCAGCGAGTATCCATCAGAGCGCGCCCCGAAGAAACTATCCCATCATGGCCGGCCGTCGCGGCTCCTCCTCTCACTCCCGTAGCGCTAAGCCAGGCGATTAGGAGAAGTGGTTTCTCCCCCATAGCCGACTGGTGGAGTTGTAGACCAAGGGGTTTCTCCCGCCTGCATACATGGTCCCCTTCCAAGCCGGACTAGCCACCTATAATGGCGGGGAGCAAGCGAAGAGTTCTCCCAACCGATCCAAGGGGGAGCGGGTATGCTTTGTCCCTTATTTGCTGAGGGGACTTGGATTTCCAATCCATCCGTTTCTTTGTGGGCTCCTGGAGTTCTACGGCCTCCAGCTGCATAACTTCACTCCTGCCTTCATACTACACATCACAGGCTGTCGCCTTCTGTGAGTTATTTCTGGGCTGCGAAGCTCATTTCGAGCTATGGAAGAGGCTATTCTGCCTCATACCCCGCACTCAGGAGGGGTTGATATATCAAGTGGGCGGAGCCAAAATATGGCGCATCGCCGAGATCGGATACCTGTCCGATACTCCGAAGAAGACGTCCGAGGACTGGCCTTCGGAGTGGTTTTATATGGAGGACGTCCCCCTTCCGGACCCTATTCGGATGGGCCTTCCTGAGTTTGTAAATGCTCCGTTGAAGAAATGCCAAAGCTGGCGCCCTCGGAGCCCCCAGGAGGAAGATAGCAGAGAGGTCCCTTTCCTGATGGACAGGATAAAGACGCTGGCCAAATCAGGGCTGACAATAATTGAGGTTATGTCAATATGTATAATACAGGGAGTGCAGCCACTTCAATATCGGGGGAAACCCATGTGGCACTTCAATGGAGAAGACGACACCACCCACTGCCTCCGTAAAGGTCCGGATTCCACTGCCGCTCTGGCGAAAATACTATCCGATTTGTACAAAGGACAGGAAGAGGAGTTCATCCGTATTAAGCCACGGGATGGATTCTCCATGTACAACCCCCCAAGCTGGGTGAGATGCTATCTTTTATTCCAGTCTTTCCCGCATTGCTCATCACAAATATTTACCTTGCCAATTCATAGCAGGAACTGCGAAAAGCTATGAGGGAGGTCCACAGCCTGTCTCCACAGCCAGAGGACCCCGACCGGGCCCTCGACCCCGGACTTGATGAAGATCTGGGCATATTTGTGGAACTTGTCGACAGGACATTTTATCAGTTAAGCTGTGATGGTGCCTTGGTAGCCATCATAGCTGATTATCTTCGCCTACTCCCTACATCACAGGTAAGTAGAACCAGAGTCCCAACTTCCAAGAAAGATCCCCTCTTTGCACCTTATCCACTACACATGTATTGCGTTTTACAGGGAAGGCCATCGGGGCGCCGTGCCGAACCCATGGTGACTCGTCACCAAGGGGCACCGAAGCCGGGTAGGATTAAAAGGAAGGCGGTCAGGACCGAGACGCCATTGCACAGGTATGATTAAAAACCTGCTCCTTGGTTATCGTCTTTGAAATATACTGAAGTCCATGGTTCCTTGGCAGAAAAGGCGCTCGCCGCCTGTATCCGGAGAGCCTGCCGGCCACGCCTCAACCAGCCGAACTCCAAGGCCGGACTCAAGGGCAGAGGTCGATGCGGGGACAACGCCGGACATACCTCCTACAGAGGATGCAGATAGATTATCCGCTACAAACTCCGAAGTGGAGAGCGCCATGAATCACAGGCACCGACGGGCCGCACTACGCGACCCTAATTTCTTTGAAGAGGCATTCAATGCCTTCAACTCAGGAGACGCATACATCCGAGCTGCTCAAGATGGCCTCGCCAGAGCCATGGATCAGTATGTAAAGGATATACGGGTAAGAAAATCTAATAAGTACATATATCAGTAGCCCCTGAGACTTGAAACAGTTGGCACAACTGATTTAAGGATCATTGTATGCATAGGTTCTTACAGAGAAGAATACCCAGCTATCTAAAGAGCTGGAGGAGTGCAAAGCCCAGCTGCGGGCCGCAGTTGCCGGAATGGAGGAGTCCAAGAAGGCTCTATCTGGTAATACTTGTCTTGATCGGAACGAATATAATGACGTGTACCAGTTAGTATTCGACATGAGTGCAAATCTAACAATAGATGCTGCAGACAATCCCAGAGGTAATCCAGACATCGTACTGGGGGATGAGCAATATGCTGAATGACAGCTGAAGGCTGGCGAGCGCATGCTTACAAAGGTTATACGGGAGAAAAATGATCTCCAAGACGCGAATACCCGTCTGGACGTTGAATTAAAAGATGTTCGGGCCCAGCTTACTAACTCTGTGAAGGAGAATAAGAGGCTTTGACGCGGCATTTTTAGTAAGTGCTCGAACGAACCTTTATAAAGTTTGGCGAAGAAGCGGGCTAACAGGATTATGTCTATAGGTATGCTGACAGGTCGTCCCAAAGAGGAGATGCCCGGATCTGCAGGCGATCTTCTGCAAGAGCTCTCGCAACTGCACGGACAAATTCAACAGGTGATGCAGGGTATTACACAGGCCTTGTGGCCGTCCGCATCCCTGCCCGGAGGCATGGGAGAGCTCGTGGAGATGCTCAAGGGAGCGCGGTAGCGCTTCCGATTATGGAAGGTATCGGCCTGCCGACAAGGTGCAAGGGAGGCCTGGGCCATGGTGAAGACACGATACACCAAGGCTGACCCGAACCACATGGCCGAGGTCGGACCTGTAGGGTCAGATGGGAAAGAGATCCCCGTTAGTCTGGTATATGACCAGGTAGCATTAGCCGCGAAGTATTCCCAAGAGGATTGTAGGCTAGACAGCCTGTTGGATGGTATAGAAGAAGAATTTAGTCAATCTAAGTGACTTTGTACTTCAAAGGACATATTTTGTCCCTAGCCGGATTGTAAATCATTTGTCTTGGCAGACCTTTTCGCTTCAACCTCTGGACCCGACAGTCCGGAGTGTATCCGAATACCCGCTCAGTTATGTAAAAATCGGGGCACGCGTGGAAACCAGGCGTAGGGGTCATAAGTGCTTGAACAGACAAGTACCCAACTAGCTATTTTATATTACATGGATAGTAAGAAACATCTTCCAGGGAGAATAGCTCCGTTAAGGGTTCCTTTCCCTGGGTACACATGCATTAATGTGCATGTCCAAACTGCGAAAAACGATGCAGGATATAAGTATCTGGGGGTATGTATTGCAATAAGTAAGAAACATCTTTTGTTCACCGACCGAATATTCCCTTAAGAACGCTAGCTTTCGGCTTCACCCAGTCTGAGGTACACATCCGGCTGAGCCGACAGTAACAATCGCAGAGGTGCTCCCCTTATGCCCTAGCCGAATTAACGGGAACGTAGGGCATAAACACAAGAGCCAGGCAACCCAGCTTGGCCAAAACTTAAGTCATATCGATGCATATAATGGTGAAAAAGGTACATATGGAGAAATGACGCATATGTGGTGGGCATAAAGCCTAGAAGATAATTATATTAAGCTTCTGTATAAGAAGCCCCCAGGTATATTGAGCGCGCATAGCGCGACAGGAGTGTGCGGTCGAAGCATACTTGAAGCTTTTAAGGCTATAAAAAAAGAAGAAAGAAAGGAAGGGAGGATATAACTTAAAAAAAGCAGAGGCAAGGAGACGAACACAGAGTTCGGCACTAGGCGTAGAATCTTCGGAGTCTGGCCGCGTTCCACGGGTTCGGCTTGAGTCGATTATCTGATGCATCACGCAGACGATACGCTCCTCCGGTGAGAACTTTATGAATGGTGAAGGGACCCTCCCACTTGGGCTTGAGCTTGTCCTTTTTCTTCTCCGGTAGGCCTAGAACGAGTTTGCCAACATTGTCGTTTTGGCCCGTACTTCTCTACTTTGATACCTTCGAGCCTGTTGCTGATAGAATGCGGAACGGGCCTTTGCAATGTCCCGCTCCTCCTCCAGGGCATCTAAACTGTCCTGCCGATCTAGCTCGACCTCTCTCTCTTCGTACATGCGCACTCGAGGTGAGTCATGAATGATACCGCAGGGTAGTACTGCCTCTGCGCCGTACACCATAAAAAAAGGTGTGTAGCCGGTGGTGCGATTTGGCGTGGTCCGTGATGTCTACTACACAAACTTCTTCTTGTAGACGTTGTTGAGCCTGCAAGTGCACAGGTTTGTAGGACAGTAGCAAATTTCCCTCAAGTGGATGACCTAAGGTTTATCAATCCGTAGGAGGCGTAGGATGAAGATAGTCTCTCTCAAGCAACCCTGCAACCAAATAACAAAGAGTCTCTTGTGTCCCCAACACACCCAATACAATGGTACATTGTATAAGCGCACTAGTTCGGCGAAGAGATGGTGATACAAGTGCAAAATAGATAGTTGACATAGGTTTTTGTAATCTGAAATAATAAAAACAGCAAGGTAACAAGTGGTAAAAGTGAGCGTAAACGGTATTGCAATGATAGGAAACAAGGCATAGGGTTCATACTATCACTAGTGCAAGTTCTCTCAACAATAATAACATAGATAGATCATATAACATGCCCTCAACATGCAACAAAGAGTCACTCCAAAGCCACTAATAGCGGAGAACAAACGTAGAGACTATGGTAGGGTAGGAAACCACCTCAAAGTTATTCTTTCGGATCGATCTATAAAAGAGTTCGTACTAGAATAACACCTTAAGACACAAATGAACCAAAACCCTAATGTCACCTAGATACTCCATTGTCACCTCAAGTATCCGTGGGCATGATTATACGATATGCATCACACAATCTCAGATTCATCCAACCAACATAAAAGTACTTCAAAGAGTGGCCCAAAGTATCTACCGGAGAGTCAAGAACGTGTGCCAACCCCTATGCATAGGTTCCCAATGTCACGAAACCCGCAAGTTGATCACCAAAACATACATCAAGTGGCACATGATATCCCATTGTCACCACAAATAATCACGGCAAGACATACATCAAGTGTTCTCATAAAAGACTCAATCCGATAAGATAACTTCAAAGGGGAAACTCAATTCATCACAAGAGAGTAGAGGGGGAGAAACATCATAAGATCCAACTACAATAGAAAGCTCGGGATACATCAAAATCATGCCATAGATGGAACAGGAGAGAGAACACGAGAGAGAGAGATCAAACACATAGCTACTGGTACATACCCTCAGCCCCGAGGGTGAACTACTCCCTCCTCGTCATGGATAGCGCCGGGATGATGAAGATGGCCACCGGTGATGGGTTCCCCCTCCGGCAGGGTGCCGGAACGAGCTCCTGAGAGGTTTTTGGTGGCTACAGAGGCTTGCAGCGGCAGAACTCCCGATCTATCTTCTGTTCTGGAAGTTTTATGATACGTAGGTATATATGGGTGCATGGGGTACGTCGGTGGAGCTACGGGGGCCCCACGAGGT
>NC_041391.1:157591658-157606928 GCF_002162155.2 Triticum dicoccoides
CACCCTCGTGGGCAGCCCGTATCTCCCCTGACATGCACTCCAAGTTCCCTGGGTTGCTTTCCTTCCAAAAATAACTTCTCCAGTTGATTTCGTTCCGTTTTGACTCCGTCTGATATTCCTTTTCCTCGAAACACTGAAATAGGCATAAAACAGCAAATCTGGGCTGGGCCTCCGGTTAATAGGTTAGTCCCAAAAATAATATAAAAGTGGATAATAAAGCCCAATATTGCCTAAAACAGTAGATAAAGTAGCATGGAGCAATAAAAAATTATAGTTACATTGGAGACGTATCAAGCGTCCCCAAGCTTAATTCCTGCTCGTCCTCGAGTAGGTAAATGATTAAAAGAGAATTTTTTATGCGGAGTGATACTTTGGCATAATTTCAATGTAAATCTTCTTAATTGTGATATGAATATTCAGATCCGAAAGATTCAAGACAAAAGTTCATATTGACATAAAAATAATAATACTTCAAGCATACTAGCAAAGCAATTATGTCTTCTCAAAATAACATGGCCAAAGAAAGTTATCCCTTCAAAATCATATAGTCTGGCTATGCTCCATCTTCCCCACACAAAATATTTAAATCAAGCACAACCCCGATGACAAGCCAAGCAATTGTTTCATACTTATGACATTCTCAAAACTTTTTCAATCTTCACGCAATACATGAGCGTGAGCCATGGATATAACACTATATGTGGAATAGAATGGTGGTTGTGGAGAAGACAAAAAAGAGGGGAAGATAGTCTCACATCAACTAGGCGTATCAACGGGCTATGGAGATGCCCATCAATAGATATCAATGTGAGTGAGTAGGGATTGCCATGCAACGGATGCACTAGAGCTATAAGTATATGAAAGCTCTACAAAAGAAACTAAGTGGGTGTGCATCCAACTCGCTTGCTCACGAAGACTTAGGGCATTTGAGGAAGCCCATCATTTGAATATACAAGCCAAGTTCTATAATTAAAAATTCCCACTAGTATATGAAAGTGAAAAAATGAGAGACTCTCTATCATGAAGATCTTGGTGCTACTTTGAAGCGCAAGTGTGGTAAAAGGATAGTAACATTGTCCCTTCTCTCTTTTTCTCTCATCATTTTTTTTATTTGGGCCTTTTCTCTGTCTTTTTTTATGGCCTCCTCTTTTTTTTATTTGGGCTTCTTTGGCCTCTTTTATTTTTTTTCGTCCGGAGTCTCATCCCGACTTGTGGGGGAATCATAGTCTCCATCATCCTTTCCTCACTTTGGACAATGCTCTAATAATGATGATCATCACACTTTTATTTTTCTTACAACTCAACAATTACAACTCGATACTTAGAACAAAGTATGACTCTATATGAATGCCTCCGGCGGTGTACCGGGAAATGCAATGAATCATGAGTGACATGTATGAAAGAATTATGAACGGTGGCTTTGCCACAAATACGATGTCAACTACATGATCATGCTAGCAATATGACAATGATGGAGCGTGTCATAATAAACGGAACAGTGGAAAGTTGCATGGCAATATATCTCAGAATGGCTATGGAAATGCCATGATAGGTAGGTATGGTGGCTGTTTTGAGGAAGATATATGGTGGGTGTATGATACCGGCGAAAAGTGCGCGGTATTAGAGAGGCTAGCAATGGTGGATGGGAAAAAGTCCGTATAATCCATGGACTCAACATTAGTCATAAAGAACTCATATACTTGTTGCAAAAATCTAGAAGTTATCAAAGCAAAGTATTACGCGCATGCTCCTAGGGGATAGATTGGTAGGAAAAGACCATCGCTCGTCCCCGACCGCCACTTATAAGGAAGACAATCAATAAATAAATCATGCTCCGAGTTCATCACATAAAGGTTCACCATACGTGCGTGCTACGGGAATCACAAACTTCAACACAAGTTGTCAGGACCCCGACTCGATGTCACATCGATCTAGCTGGTAACACCTCATATCACTTTGCGGCCTCACGCACGGTATCCCCACGGGTGTCGTCTTACCTTTTCCCGGGACCGTTTGCGCCTTTTGGCTCACGTATATGATAGTGTCGCTAGCATCCATATGATAAGGAGCCCGGGCTGACATGACTAGTCGTAAACCTAAAGTGGCACAGACTTACAGGGACAGGCATCCATGACCCAGCTTCGAACGTGTCGGTCATCAGCAAGTGGGTCCGGGCTGTAGCACTGGGCTAGCAGGACTCCGGTAAACCGGGATGTAGCGGGCTAACAGGACTCCGGTACTCAAAGCGTGACATTTCCCCGAAGGGACAGACACAGGAACGAAGAAGGACACATGCCGGCCAGCCTAAGTGTTCCAGAGCAGTAGCAAGCTACCATGGCTCAGCGGTAACACTAGGAGACATTTCCCGGTAAGAGAGGCTACTAAAGATAAACAACTAGATAGTCAGATCCCACACATACCAAGCATTTCAATCATACACACAATATGCTCGATATGTGCAAATACAACGAAGCATCACAACATGACTCTATGACACAAGTACTTTATTTAAGGCTCAGGGAGCCATACATAACATTCACAAAGGTACGGGTCTCACGACCCAACATACAAGTCATACAGTCATACAAGCCAACAGCGGAAGTACATTGTCTGGGTACAGACAACTAGTAAAATAAAAGAGGCTTGGAAACCTAACTATACTACGTGGTCCATCACAAGCTCAGGGTCACCACCTGGGTCTTTAGCCTACTCGTTGATGTCAACGTCTACATAGAACCCATCAGAAGGGGTTGCAGCGTCTTCTGTAAAAATGTAGATTATAGCAACATGAGTACAAAGGTACTCAGCAAGACTTACATCAGATCCTACATACATGCATAGTATCAAGAAGGGTTGGTGGAGTTATTGCAGCAAGCCAGCTTTGACTCTTGGCTAGACTATCCTACGATACTCCAACTTGAAATGGTTTTGCGCACACGAGTCCACTACTCACCACTTCAATACACTACCGGGGATCCACCTCCGTCTTCCTACGGAAGAGCCATCCTCGGCACTCACACTTATCTTGAGGCTTTTAGTAGTTTCCATTTACTTGTCTATGAACTGTATAGGCAACCAAGTTGTCCTTTACCGCGGACGCGGCTATTCGAATAGATCATGTTAACCCTGCAGGGGTGTACTTCTTCATACACGCTCTCACCACTTACCGTCGTTTACACGACATGTACTCGGCAACCTTCAAGCGGAAGCCCAACGTGGGTGTCGGCCACGACCTACCTAATCACCTAAGCCTCCAGTCCAGGTTTATCGCCTATTCAGGTTCCATCCGCAGGGAGTCCGGCCGAGGTTTCCCATACGGCCCCGAACGATGTGAACAGGGTTCCCGAGATACCTAACGGGTATTCGGTACACCCGGCCACGTACCTACCGCATCACAGCCCACCCCTACGGTCAGCGCTGTCCACGGCCTCCAGTAGGCTACAAACACCAGAAACTACTTGCAACTCCTGGACGGAGAACTAGGGTGGATAAGAAGTCGAGAGGGTCCATTGGTTTCGGGCCCAATGCATGGTAGTAGCTGATTCTTAAATCACACATACAGATCTCAGTGCTTAAGGTCGGCTTCAATGAAACAACCCACCATGTACTCCTACATGGCCTCTCATCGATACCTTTACCAAATCGTGTTCACCACACCACTCTCATTACCGACATTAACATTTCACTCTAGCCCATCACCCAGATGAACCAGACCTGACACGACTCTAAGCATAGCAGGCATAGCAAGGTAGGAACAACACATACATATGGCTCAATCAACTCCTACACATGCTAGTGGGTTTCATCTAGTTACTGTGGCAATGACAGGTCATGCAGAGGAAATGGGTTCAACTACCGTAGCACACAGCAGTTTGAATCGCGTTGTCTTAATGCAGAAAAAGAGAGCAGGAGCGAGAACATGGGATTGTATCGATATGATCAAATGGTTGGTTGCTTGCCTGATGGTTCGTTGCACGGATACGGTTCTTCGTTAGGGTAATCACGGTACTCCTCGGGGGCAGAACCTGTCGCAAAGGACATCGATACTCAAGCATCACCAAACAATGTGCAACAATATGATGCATGCATGAAACATGGCAATATGAGTGTGTTGGGCTAATGCAACTAAAACCAGAAGGGTTTGAACAAATTTGAATCAAAGATTCAAATTTCAAACTCAAACATGGCCTCTTAAAGTGCTTTTCCTTGTTCTTCTTAAAACATCAATTTAACTTGTTTGATCATGCATGAAAACAGTACAGATGGATAGATTGGATTTTTCTGATCATTTTTCATATATAATTTGTCCAATTTGGAGTTACAGAATAAAAGTTATGAATTTTTGAAGTTTAATTAATATTCTGGATTTTCCTGATTTAAATTAAATCCAGAAATATAATTATTGCGCCAGCATGACGTCAGCATGGCGTCAGGGGTCAACTGTGGCTGGCTGAAGTCAAACCTGACGTGTGGGGGCCACACGTCAGTGACAGGGGGGGTTAAACAGGTTTAAATTAATCCTAATTACTAATTAGTGGCGCTGGGGCCCACTGTCAGTGTCAGGGGGGGTTGACTAACAGTAGTTAGCGCTAACCTAACCACCTGGCCGACAGGGCCCACGCGTCAGTGACCCTGGGGGGTCAACCCCAGGTCGGACAAGTCAAACCCCACCGGCGACATGACGCCGGCGAGGTCCGAGACGGCGGCGAAAGTGCTTTTTGCCATTCCGGCAACCAAATGGACGGCGGAAGGCATCTACGTGTTGCTGAGGTTGAGCCGCGGCTATTGGTGGTGGTGGTTGGGCTCGGGGTGGCCGGAGTTGACGGTGGCGAGCTCGGCTGCGGCGGCCGGAGTTCGGGTGCGGTCGGGATCAGTGTTGCAGGGCGTTAGGGGAGGTGTTGGTGCGTGCTACGTGCTCCTAGTGAGGTGTGGAGCACGATGGTGTGCTCGGTTGGGCGCTACGGCGACCGTGGCCACGACGGCGACATCGTCGGCGGCGTGGAGCTCTCGGCCGAGGTGGGGCTAGGGCCTAGAGGTCGGGAGAGACCAGGGGAGAAGGGGGAAACGACTCGGGGGCTCACCGCGGTTGCAGTGGGCGTCGAAGCGGGCTCGGGGATGCGCTGGTGACGGTGAATTCGACGGCGACGGTGGTCGGAGCCCGAAGAGGGGAACGGCGACGTGGCGGCGATGCAGAGCTTCCGGGGAGCTGTGGAGCGGTGGGGAGGAAGAGGGAGTCGAGGCGGAGCTCCTGAGCTAGTCGGGGGAGCGAGGGGTGGTCGGAGACGGTGACTATGGCGAACGGCGGCGACGGTGGTGTTCGGCCGTGAGAGAGAGAGAGCGAGGGAGAGGAGGAGAGAGCCGGGGGAGAGTGAGAGAGAGCAGGGGGGATCGGGACGGGCTGCGGGCGTCGTCCACGCGGCCAGGAGGTCATCGGCAAGCAGGAGGTGGCCGCGCAGCCGTGCGCGCGCGAGCACGCAGCAGCTTCGGGGCGAGGGGAGGAAGACGACGGAGGGCTACAGTGCTGGGCTGGGTCGGTTGCTGGCTGGGCCGGCCAGCTGGCTGGGCCGCACAGGTAAGTTTTTCCCTCTCTTTTCTGTTTCTGTTTTTTATTTAATATATCTGCAACTTTGTTGAATTAAATAAAATACCTAGGCAACTTCAAAAATCACCAAACTAATCCTGGCCCATAGTTGGATTATTTCCAACATGAAACATTTTAGTTTGGAGATATTTGAGCATTTAAATATTTTATATTATTTTAAATGCCCAAATTCAAATATTTATGATTTAATTCAAAACCTTAGGATGGCCTAGGAAAATGTGCACCATTTTTGGCAGAGGTTCTGAACCAAGACAAAAATGATGGGCATTTTAGAAGGGCATTTCAGGTTCATTGAAAAATTATTTTAGTAACCCTAGTTGGTTTCAGAGGGGACTGGGGGTTCTGTCATCCCCATTTCAAGTTTCTGATGAAAGAGTAAACATGATGCAACACTCTAATGCATGACTAGCTAGGGTGTGACAACTCACCCCCACTCAAAAGAATCTCGTCCCGAGATTTGGGTTCCTCCGAGAAGAAGGCGGGATATTCAAGTCGAAGACGATCCTCCCTTTCCCAAGTTGCTTCATCCTCAGAATGGTGCGACCATTGAACCTTGAGAAACTTGATATTATGACGTCGCGTGGTACGTTCGGCTTGATCGAGGATACGAATGGGGTACTCTCGATATGTAAGATCATCTTGGAGATCAAGCGTTTCGTGGTCCACTTCACGGATAGGATCCGAGAAGCAACGCCTGAGTTGAGAAACGTGGAAGACATCGTGAACTCTGGAGAGGTGCGGAGGTAGTTCCAACTGGTAGGCAACTTCTCCTCGTTTGGCAAGAATGCGAAAAGGTCCAATGTAACGAGGAGCCAATTTGCCTTTGATACCGAAACGATGGGTTCCCTTCAGAGGGGTGACCCGAAGATAAGCCTTCTCGTCAACCTCGAAAGTCATAGCCTTATGTTTTCGGTCATATTGATTCTTTTGACGAGATTGGGCTGTTTTCAACTTTTCACGAACGATATGAACTTGTTCTTCGGCTTCCTGAATCATATCCGGGCCAAAGAATTGTCTTTCCCCGGTCTCTGACCAGTTAAGGGGTGTTCGACATCGTCGTCCATAGAGAACTTCAAAAGGGGCTTTACCCAAGCTAGACTGATAGCTGTTGTTGTAAGCGAATTCGGCAAATGGAAGGCACTTCTCCCAGTCCATTCCGAAAGAGATAACGGAGGCTCGAAGCATGTCTTCTAGAATCTGATTGACGCGTTCCACTTGACCACTCGACTGAGGGTGGTAAGCGGTGCTGAAGGAGAGACGGGTTCCCATAGCATTTTGGAAACTTTCCCAAAATCGAGAGGTGAAAAGACTTCCTCGATCCGAATTAATTTCCAAAGGAACACCATGAAGGGGCACTATTCGGGAGATGTATAAGTCTGCCAGCTGACTAGCGGTTATACTCTCACGAACAGGTAGGAAATGGGCTACTTTGGAAAGACGATCGACCACGACGAAAATAGCATTATTCCCTCTCTTGGTCCTGGGAAAACCGGTAATGAAATCCATACCAATTTTATCCCATTTCCATTCAGGAATAGCTAAGGGTTGAAGGGTGCCAGCAGGCCGTTGATGCTCTGCTTTTACACGACGACAGACGTCGCAATTTGCAATATACTGAGCAATTTCTCTCTTCATCCTAGTCCACCAGAACCTCTGGCGTAGGTCCTGATACATTTTAGTACTACCGGGATGAATGGTGAGAGGAGATTCATGAGCCTCCTTAAGGATCAATCGCCTCAGGTTGCGCACTTTGGGAACCACTAGTCGATCCCTGAAGTATACGACCCCTTGATCATTAATGGAGAAGCAATTCGCAATTCCTTTCTGAATGTTTCTCTTGATGCGGGAGATTCCCGGGTCTATCTTCTGTGCTTTGATAATTTGATCCGTAAGGGTAGGTTTTGCCACCAAGGTGGAAAGGAAACCTTGAGGTATAATGTGAAGGTTAAGCTTCCGAAATTCCTCATGGAGAAGCGGTTGACTTTGTTGTAACATCAGGTTGTTACAATAAGATTTACGACTTAGCGCATCAGCCATAACGTTGGCTTTCCCTGGGGTGTAGGTTATTCCTAAGTCGAAGTCTGTGATCAATTCAACCCAACGTCTCTGCCTGAGATTCAAATCCGGTTGGGTGAAGATGTACTTCAGGCTTTGGTGATCAGTGAATATTTCGCAACGATTACCGAGGAGGTAATGTCGCCAGGTCTTAAGTGCATAGACTACGGCTGCAAGCTCTAGATCATGAGTAGGATAATTCTCCTCATGTGGGTGCAATTGCCGTGAAGCGTAAGCAATTACGTGTCGATCTTGCATGAGAATGCAACCTAGTCCTTGTCGCGAGGCGTCGCAGTAGATAACAAAGTCCTTGGAGAAGTCTGGCGGTACCAGCACGGGAGCAGAGGTCAGGCGTCTTTTCAGTTTCCTGAAAGCTGTGCTCACATTGTGGAGTCCATTCGAACTTCTTATCTTTCTTGAGGAGTTCGGTTAGAGGTTTAGCAACTTTGGAGAAGTTCTCGACAAAACGTCGGCAATAGCTCGCTAAGCCTAGAAAACTCCGAACTTGCTTGACCGATTCGGGTGGAGTCCAGTTAAGGACGGCTTGAACTCGCTCAGGGTTAACAGCAATGCATTTACCAGATATTACATGACCCAGATAGGTCACTTCTGACAACCAGAATTCACATTTTGAAAATTTGGCATAAAGGCGATGATCTCGAAGTTTCTTCAACACTAGCCTTAAATGTTCGGCATGTTCTTCCTCGTTCTTGGAGTAGATGAGTATATCATCGAGATAAACTACGACGAATTTATCCAAATACTCCATGAAGATTGAGTTCATTAACCGAGAAAAGGTGGCTGGAGCGTTGGTTAAACCGAAGGACATGACGGTGTACTCGTATTGGCCATAACGAGTAACAAAGGCCGTCTTAGGAATGTCCCCGTTTCTGATTTTGATTTGATGGTAGCCCAACCTCAAATCCATCTTGGAGAAGACTGAGGATCCAGCGAGCTGATCATACAGGTCGTTGATCCTGGGAAGCGGGTATTTGTTCTTGATTGTGACCAAGTTGACAGGTCGGTAATCTACAACCATCCGATCCGTACCATCCTTCTTCTTGACGAATAGGACGGGGCAAGCCCACGGAGATGAACTAGGGCGGATGAAACCCTTTTTCAAGGATTCATCGAGTTGTTTCTTAAGCTCGGCTAGTTCTAGTGGTGCCATCTTATAGGGTCTTCTAGCAATCGGAACGGTTCCGGGGATGAGGTCGATTATGAACTCAACATCCCTGTCAGGTGGAACACCTGGCAATTCCTCTGGAAAGACATCCGGGAAGTCACGGATTACCGGAACGTCCTCAAGGTCTGGCAAGGGGCTGGCGTTAAGAGAATATAATTGTTGCTTGGCTATTCGGGTCAAGACATTGACTATCTTCCCCGAAGGATGGGTGAGTTGAACAGTCCTAGAGAAGCAATCAATTTTGGCTTGATGAGCTGACATCCAGTCCATACCCAGAATGATATTAATATCTGAAGATTTAAGGGCTATCAAAGATGCAAGGAAAACAAGTCTGTCGACTTGGATTTCATTTCCATAACTTACCCTAGAGGTCTGCCATCTAGAACCAGGGGTAGAAATTTCCATAGTGGACGGCAAGTCACAGAATGCAATGTTATGCAAGCGAGCATAGTTTTCAGATATAAAGGAATGAGAGGCTCCTGTATCGAAAAGGACAGATGCCGGGTGGCAATTAACAAGAAGCGTACCGAGAACGACGTTGGGGTCCTCTTGAGCTTCTTCGGCAGAGATACAGTTGACATGGCCACGTGAAGCGGTGACCGGCTTGGCGTGGAACACTTTTCCTGTCGGTTTGCCACGGCCAACAGCTTTAGCAGATTGATTGGGGTTGGTCTGGGGGCATTCACGCATGTAGTGACCAGATTCCCCACACTTGAAACAAGTCACGGAACTGGTACGTGGAGGAGCATTATTGGTTGGACCCCCATAGGGCTTGGCCGGTGCAGACTGTTGAACAGGGCGAGGCGCCTGGAAGGATGGCCTCGGTGTGAACCTGGGTGGCAGGGCGGTGTTTGGTACCCACACGCGGCGCTTCTGAGGACCAGCACCGGATGAGGAACCCATGTCACGTCCATGCTTGCGTGTTGCGTCATAGTCAGTCTGACCAGTTTCAGCACTGATGGCTTTGTTGACAAGTTTCGAGAAGGATGTGCACTCATGCAGACGGAGGTCGCGGCGAAGCTCAGGACTAAGACCCTTACGGAACCTTGCTTGCTTCTTGGCGTCCGTAGACACTTCCTCAGTTGCATATCGGGCGAGATTATCAAACTCCCTGCTATAGACATCCACAGAAAGTCAGCCTTGGGTGAAATTGCAAAATTCTTCACGTTTACGGTCCATGAGACCCTCCGGAATGTGATGTTCACGGAAAGCCTCGCTGAACTCAGCCCAAGTGGTGACATGGCCCGCTGGGCGCATAGCTCCATAATTCTCCCACCATTGACTGGCGGGGCCTTCAAGATGATATGCAGCAAAGGTGACCTTGTCAGCCTCCGCTACCAGCGCGGAACGCAGTTTGTGAGAGATACTGCGAAGCCAGTCATCAGCGTCGAGAGGCTCGACGGAGTGGTGGAACGTGGGTGGATGCAATTTGATAAAATCACTGAGTGACACCACGGTAGCCCTCTGATGGTGTGCTGTATTCTGTTCAATACGCTCCAACAAACGGTTTGTCTCCCGCTTGTTTCTCTCAGCTTCCATCATAACCTCGGCTAGTGAAGGAGGATGAGGCAGATTTTCATTCCTGGCTTCACTGCCTTCGGCCTGCTCTTGGGAAGCAGGGTTAGCGCGCGTGTTGACCATCCTAGGTAAACAAGACAATGATTTAGTCAGAATGATAAAATTCCGACATAGGATACATAATGTAAGGAATAACTCGGAATGTAAGATGATCATCCGTATGACATGGTAAAATACAGAAACTGCTTCTTTTATTCCATCGTCATACACACCATACAAGGTTTAGTACAAGACCAAACAAAGTACTATTACGGTGAGAAAAGGATTACATCTCATCGGAGACATTCCAAGCTCCTATACATTATTTTTCTACATCTCCGGAAGGAGTACAAACTAGGTCATATCCCACGAGTCACGCGGGACGATAGACGACCCAGCTAGTGCGAACTAGTGATACTACCACTAACTCAGACCGATCCGTAGTAGTCCTCGTAGAAGTCACCTCCATAGCCTGGAAGCTCAACATGTTCATCCGGAAACAGACGATCTCGCGGAGCTTGTGGACCATAGGGGCTAGGATGAGGCCTTGGACCAACAAACGGTGGCCCGCGGGGACCGCGAGGTGGGGTGATGCCTCCTACATCACGCCAAACCATCACGTCTGGCAGAGCAGATCTCACAGGATAGAGATCGCGCATATCTGAATATCCAGCTTGCACCGCCGGTGCGAACCGAGTCAAAGTGGCCCAGTGGTCAGCACGGGTATTGAAGAGCTCTAACCTTAAGGCCCGATTTTCACGGTCCTTATCCTCGAGCATCTCAGCAGTGGTGCGAGTCCGTGAATCCTCCTGAGTGGAGTCAGCATAGATAGCCTGGAGATACCCTTGTGCCCCCGGAAGTGATCCTGGCATATACCGGAAGTCAGAGTCCCGAAATAGACCAGATCTGACTCGCATAATGGTCATCATAGAGTAGGCGGCGTCCTGCACAGCCATCTCAATAGTAACCCCGAGTCCATAGGAGCAGTGAAGAGGCTCGGTGGATCCAGGATAAGATGGAAATATCCTGACAGTGCAGAGATACTGGCTTTGATTGAAGTCCCGGAATTGCTCTTCGACCGTGTACTCGGGATACCAGCGATATCCAGCCTCAGTCATTACCCTGACCAACTTAGCAGTATGGCCGGGTACATCTAGGCATCGAGTCAGGCGAACCACTTGATTGAGGTCGCGAGTGGCCATCTGAAAGCACAATCATAATGCAAAGCATTAGAATTTCTAGCAAAATTTCGGCAGCATAACAGCTGTAAATGCTCAAAAAGGATTTTGAGACATTTGACAAAGGATTTCGTACATACTCAACATCATCATATCAAAGTTCTGAAACCATTCTGGCAACATAATGTGGTAGTAGAACTGAACTAGGCTGGTAACCATCAAACTTATAAGGTACTACTGATTAGTAACACGTGATCCTGATAGAGAGAATAGATCCTAATTCCTTAACCCCGGTGGAAGAATGGACTGACTCAGATCAGAAAGTCATAAGGTATAAGGAGTAAAAAGAGCCTTACGTTCCAACCCACAAACAATTCCCCTACATATAGCTAAAGAATTTCTAGACTCAACATCGACCAGTTTGGCTTGGAGAACCTACAGGCAGTCCGGCTCTGATGCCAACGCTGTCAGGACCCCGACTCGATGTCACATCGATCTAGCTGGTAACACCTCATATCACTTTGCGGCCTCACGCATGGTATCCCCACGGGTGTCGTCTTACCTTTTCCCGGGACCGTTTGCGCCTTTTGGCTCACGTATATGATAGTGTCGCTAGCATCCATATGATAAGGAGCCCGGGCTGACATGACTAGTCGTAAACCTAAAGTGGCACAGACTTACAGGGACAGGCATCCATGACCCAGCTTCGAACGTGTCGGTCATCAGCAAGTGGGTCCGGGCTGTAGCACTGGGCTAGCAGGACTCCGGTAAACCGGGCTGTAGCGGGCTGACAGGACTCCGGTACTCAAAGCGTGACATTTCCCCGAAGGGACAGAAACAGGAACGAAGAAGGACACATGCCGGCCAGCCTAAGTGTTCCAGAGCAGTAGCAAGCTACCATGGCTCAGCGGTAACACTAGGAGACATTTCCCGGTAAGAGAGGCTACTAAAGATAAACAACTAGATAGTCAGATCCCACACATACCAAGCATTTCAATCATACACACAATATGCTCGATATGTGCAAATACAACGAAGCATCACAACATGACTCTATGACACAAGTACTTTATTTAAGGCTCAGGGAGCCATACATAACATTCACAAAGGTACGGGTCTCACGACCCAACATACAAGTCATACAGTCATACAAGCCAACAGCGGAAGTACATTGTCTGGGTACAGACAACTAGTAAAATAAAAGAGGCTTGGAAACCTAACTATACTACGTGGTCCATCACAAGCTCAGGGTCACCACCTGGGTCTTTAGCCTACTCGTTGATGTCAACGTCTACATAGAACCCATCAGAAGGGGTTGCAGCGTCTTCTGTAAAAATGTAGATTATAGCAACATGAGTACAAAGGTACTCAGCAAGACTTACATCAGATCCTACATACATGCATAGTATCAAGAAGGGTTGGTGGAGTTATTGCAGCAAGCCAGCTTTGACTCTTGGCTAGACTATCCTACGATACTCCAACTTGAAATGGTTTTGCGCACACGAGTCCACTACTCACCACTTCAATACACTACCGGGGATCCACCTCCGTCTTCCTACGGAAGAGCCATCCTCGGCACTCACACTTATCTTGAGGCTTTTAGTAGTTTCCATTTACTTGTCTATGAACTGTATAGGCAACCAAGTAGTCCTTTGCCGCGGACGCGGCTATTCGAATAGATCATGTTAACCCTGCAGGGGTGTACTTCTTCATACACGCTCTCACCACTTACTGTCGTTTACACGACATGTACTCGGCAACCTTCAAGCGGAAGCCCAACGTGGGTGTCGGCCACGACCTACCTAATCACCTAAGCCTCCAGTCCAGGTTTATCGCCTATTCAGGTTCCATCCGCAGGGAGTCCGGCCGAGGTTTCCCATACGGCCCCGAACGATGTGAACAGGGTTCCCGAGATACCTAACGGGTATTCGGTACACCCGGCCACGTACCTACCGCATCACAGCCCACCCCTACGGTCAGCGCTGTCCACGGCCTCCAGTAGGCTACAAACACCAGAAACTACTTGCAACTCCTGGACGGAGAACTAGGGTGGATAAGAAGTCGAGAGGGTCCATTGGTTTCGGGCCCAATGCATGGTAGTAGCTGATTCTTAAATCACACATACAGATCTCAGTGCTTAAGGTCGGCTTCAATGAAACAACCCACCATGTACTCCTACATGGCCTCTCATCGATACCTTTACCAAATCGTGTTCACCACACCACTCTCATTACCGACATTAACATTTCACTCTAGCCCATCACCCAGATGAACCAGACCTGACACGACTCTAAGCATAGCAGGCATAGCAAGGTAGGAACAACACATACATATGGCTCAATCAACTCCTACACATGCTAGTGGGTTTCATCTAGTTACTGTGGCAATGACAGGTCATGCAGAGGAAATGGGTTCAACTACCGTAGCACACAGCAGTTTGAATCGCGTTGTCTTAATGCAGAAAAAGAGAGCAGGAGCGAGAACATGGGATTGTATCGATATGATCAAATGGTTGGTTGCTTGCCTGATGGTTCGTTGCACGGATACGGTTCTTCGTTAGGGTAATCACGGTACTCCTCGGGGGCAGAACCTGTCGCAAAGGACATCGATACTCAAACATCACCAAACAATGTGCAACAATATGATGCATGCATGAAACATGGCAATATGAGTGTGTTGGGCTAATGCAACTAAAACCAGAAGGGTTTGAACAAATTTGAATCAAAGATTCAAATTTCAAACTCAAACATGGCCTCTTAAAGTGCTTTTCCTTGTTCTGCTTAAAACATCAATTTAACTTGTTTGATCATGCATGAAAACAGTACAGATGGATAGATTGGATTTTTCTGATCATTTTTCATATATAATTTGTCCAATTTGGAGTTACAGAATAAAAGTTATGAATTTTTGAAGTTTAATTAATATTCTGAATTTTCCTGATTTAAATTAAATCCAGAAATATAATTATTGCGCCAGCATGACGTCAGCATGGCGTCAGGGGTCAACTGTGGCTGGCTGAAGTCAAACCTGACGTGTGGGGGCCACACGTCAGTGACAGGGGGGGGTTAAACAGGTTTAAATTAATCCTAATTACTAATTAGTGGCGCTGGGGCCCACTGTCAGTGTCAGGGGGGTTGACTAACAGTAGTTAGCGCTAACCTAACCACCTGGCCGACAGGGCCCACGCGTCAGTGACCCTGGGGGGTCAACCCCAGGTCGGACAAGTCAAACCCCACCGGCGACATGACGCCGGCGAGGTCCGAGACGGCGGCGAAAGTGCTTTTTGCCATTCCGGCAACCAAATGGACGGCGGAAGGCATCTACGTGTTGCTGAGGTTGAGCCGCGGCTATTGGTGGTGGTGGTTGGGCTCGGGGTGGCCGGAGTTGACGGCGGCGAGCTCGGCTGCGGCGGCCGGAGTTCGGGTGCGGTCGGGATCAATGTTGCAGGGCGTTAGGGGAGGTGTTGGTGCGTGCTACGTGCTCCTAGTGAGGTGTGGAGCACGATGGTGTGCTCGGTTGGGCGCTACGGCGACCGTGGCCACGACGGCGACATCGTCGGCGGCGTGGAGCTCTCGGCCGAGGTGGGGCTAGGGCCTAGAGGTCGGGAGAGACCAGGGGAGAAGGGGGAAACGACTCGGGGGCTCACCGCGGTTGCAGTGGGCGTCGAAGCGGGCTCGGGGACGCGCCGGAGA